>NC_049215.1:30325578-30543078 GCF_013347855.1 Anguilla anguilla | reverse complement strand
CCACCCAGTGTTCCATCTCCAGCCCAACATAAACAACAATAGATCTAGGACTTCTAGCTTCCCAAGTGAATAACGTCCCGTTGGATCTTCTCTGAGATGTATATACTAGCATTAACAACTGAATTCCAATCCTTTGAACTTCGAAACTCAGCAAGAAATCACCAGGAAGAACAACATACATTTATCTTCCAACAATAGACAAACGGTCTGCGATAAAAGATAAAAACTACATGAATAGTAGATACTACCAAGATAGCTACGTACAACAGAGCTGGTTAATTTGTCGGGGCTTGAGACGGTCTTTGTTTTCCTTTCCTCCGGGTGGACTGCGCTCCCACCTGAGGGTCTTCTGACCTGAGCTGTACTTGGCATCACAGCGGAAAGCGTGCTGGTCCTGCGTGCCCACCCGGGCACTGGCACGGAGCTGTACAAAAAAGTATATATTTTCAACCAGAAACGCATGTAGTGTGATGCTGTCCGGTGCAAAAACCTCAAATTCTAAACAAATTGCAACTTCATATTAAAACTAAAACTGTCACACACATCAGAACTAGCGTGCTTGATTTTCGTCGTGCGACAATAATCTACCCTAGCGAGCGAAGCACAAAATGTTAGTAAACCAGCTAGCTACAGTTAGCAAGCTTAGAAAACGCAGGAACACTATGAAAAGCAGTAAAACACAAAACAATTAGCTTCCCGGGCCACATACACCACACAGCTAGCGACCTGCAGTCATTACTACAGAATGATTGTTGTCTACCTAGCTATGTAGCTAGCTAGCTAAATGTCAGGAACCATTGGTCTTGTTTGAACATTCCGACCGTAAATTAGCAAACAAACTTGTCTACCTTCTAACGCTGGGCTGTGTTTGTTAGCAGTAGTGCCTAATAGACTTGAAATGGCAACATAACCAGTGCGACGCAGTTAATTTCCACATTAAAGGCTAACAAACCAGCTAGCAACAACAAAGCAACCGGCTAGCCATCTAGGTGCACTTTAATTTCCAGACTTAACGTTATCAAATCAAAAAGCAAGTGCAAGGGGGGACTGCATGGTCAAGAGTTTAATCCACAGATAAGTGTTCAGCTATTTTCAATTCCTTGATTATAGTTCATAAATAAACTTACAAAACAAAGTCATTAAATATACGTCCGCTTCGTACAACAGAGACAAGCAAATTTACTTCCTCTTCCGACCGGAAGTTATCATAATTGAGTGTTCGGTCAGAAAGCTGCCTCTGGTTGGATGTAGAGTTCTATCCATCACAAATTTTTGGCTGTCCCATTTTTATTTTATTTTTTATTTTTTTGAACAAATGGAAGTACAAGTTCAAAACAAAGATAATACGTACAAAGTAATGTAGCTACATATATTGCCATTGGGGGGAATATACAAATCTCTATAAAAAATTTTAGAATTTTTTGTGGCAATATAATAAGTAATTTTTGTTACTTATAAGCAAGCCTAAATTCTAACTTATTGTGAAATTTACATATTCTATTTAAATACACACTATCGGAAATAAAGTTACAGGGCAGGTACATTTTTGTTCTTTAAGGAACACGTACAATAGGCCTAATGTTCTATTTGGGTACTAATAAGTACCTTTTATACGACAAAAAAAGGCACAAATTAATCATTAAACCCATGCCTAGGGGTACAATTTATATGTACCAATAATGTACCACCCCAGTGACAAGCATTGAACCTTCATACTTTTTTGCACATTTTTTTTTTACAAGAGTGCTTGCCTAGTTTTGTATGGTACAAGCTACTTCTAAAAATATACAGAGTTGGCATGTAACTGTATGCTTAATGATGTCCGTTTGTCCAAAGCAACGAGGAAACCCGAAAGCTTCATGAATTAGGCTATCTGTAGAAAATTCTGAATGCGTTAATGTGGCAATGACGGCATTATCGCAAAGAAAGACAGGCACAGTCTCGCAACTACTGTAACAACTTTAGATACTGTGACTGCTTGATACGAGGTCTATCTGCTCCTCGGTGGTGGAACCCACAGAAAGTTTAGCAAGCTCACGTGGTATTCAACTAAGTCCACTTAGTTGATCGTTTCATAACTGTTATGTCAGGTAATAACGGTACGGTTGAGTAAAGAGTAAATACCCTGAGGCTATAAAAGACCGACACGGTCCTCCCGGTCGACTTTTGTTAAAGGCGAGTCCCAAGTTATTGAAATCGTAATGGTCTGACTACTAATAAAAGGTAAGTTAAGATGTAATTTATTATCTTATTCTGTGAAGCTTTGTGTGTCCGACTGTAACAAATGAACGTAATTCCATAGCCATATTAAATTACTAAATTACAAAACAAACTGACGTTAGCTAGTTACCGTTGACTACCTGGCTTCCTAAATATACTTTTGCCAGTGGTGTCTTCTCTGTCTTAGTATACAGTTATAGACTGTACTAGGCCTACATGCCGACATATGTTCCAGAGGGAATTCCTACTGATGTAACGTTACAGAAATGAACCGTATTCAGTGAGCTAATGTTACCAATTTTCCACTTAAAGAAGGTAAATAATTTTAACATTTTCTGTCTTTGAAAACGTTATCAAAAAGGAAATGCAGCGACCGTAATGTGTGTCGCCAAGTAGGCTACGTTTAACTTCGCAAGCTTTCTTAGTTCTCTTAAGAATAATTTCGCTGCCTCAAATCTCTCTGTGTATGTAGGCTAATAATAGCACTGCTATGAATAGAGCAAGTCTGTTTGCTATCCTCTTTACGCGCGCGCGTGTGTGTAGGGTATAGCATTTACAAATATTTTCTCAAATTGCGCGTTCAAAACACAGTGCAAATCCTTCACAAAAGACATGAATTTTTTCCTTGTGTACAATCTTTAGTTTTATTTATTAGTGACATTTCCTCTCCCTCAGCCACCTGCTATGTGGTCAGGAAGATTGCTGCGTCTGCTGCAAAAGAGGACCAGGACGAGCAACCTGTTTTTACACCATGTAGCCTAGCTTTAGGTAAGACGCCTGTGATCAGCTGCCCTGGCTGTAGGTAAGAACACAAACACCTGTGATCACCTGACTGTGGAGTGTGCTTACACAAGACTCTTTATTGCGGCTGGTCTGAGAATGGACAATGTGAGCAGATTCTGAGATTAAGGGAATTTCATTGCTATTTTTATATGTTTTGTATTTGGAAAGGTTAAGTTATTAATAGTGCTCACTAGAAATATGTGGGCACTTGTTAAGAGATCTTATATTGATATCCTGTGAAGATATCGTATTTGTATACAAGTTACTGTCAAAACATCAATTAATTTGTTGTACGTTTAGCTGTTGACCAGTCAGGTGACATTACATTTTTAAATCTCACCCAGATGCTCTGACTGCTGCTGAGGTGTATTTTCTTGTCCTCAGGAAAGAAGCGGGACCGGCTAGCAGCAGTGCCAACCCCTGACCTCAGCATGACCTCTGACCCCAGTGTCGATGCTGGCCCTGGGACCGCTCCGCCGGAGACTGTGGTACAGAAGTGCAGCTCCTGAAGTTAAGAGCGCACTGGCTGCCACACACAAGCATGGGGAGGCTAGGAGAGGAAGAGTTTCCACAGAGTCAGTTCATCTGTGCTGTAGCCATTGGTTAAACACTGCCTACACTGACAAACTGTGTAAAAGTCTATAAAATTGTTCCCATCTTTCCTGCATTACCTAAAAAGAAAAAAAAAGATATTGCCAAAGCTACTTTGCATTTAAGAAAGATAGAAACACACAAACATTATAAATCTTTGAAGGGAATAATTGAAGGACACAGTACAAAAAACAGTGCATGTGACCTCCCCAACACCAAATCAGAAAATGTTCAAGAATGCTTACAATGGATTGTGGTGACAAGGGGGTGAATCTAAAAATTCAGAGAAATTTTAAAATCTTCTGGAAAAATTAAAAGTACATCCCAAATTATATAATTAGAAAATGATTTGCGTTTTGCGATTGTGTTCGACACACAGCTTGAAGTGCGCCTGTACTTTAGGATCCATGGCGAGTCATGTCTTGTGCCCGTCTTTCCCCCCATCTCAGTGGCAGTCCAGTGCGGTTAGTTTTCTCTCGTGCGGTGTTCTGGGTGTTAGGCGAGGCAGCAGCGAGTGACGGCTTGCTCATCAACTCTTAAGTTCAGGAGCTGAGCAGGCCCGATGGCTGGGCTGTGGCTACGCTAAGCACGTTCAATAAATATACATTCCACTGCAGAATTTGACCAGTGTTTGTTTTGTGTTTGTTCTGAAAGGTCGCTTTCGTCTCATGTACGAATACAAAAGATATTGACTCACCACAGTTGATCAAGGCATGCTGTGCAAAAACATTGTGGGACTAGATTTTTGGCACAGGTATGCATGTTTTTAATGTTCGAGGGCTCACAAGTATGTTCTGAGATTCTAGCGATTAGCTATGAATTACTTACTTGCACAAGTCCATAGTTAAATGTTTTCAGTGTAAATTATGAAAACCACAGGTTGCATTATACACAAAAGCATGGAGCGTTCCAGAACCAGTCCCCTCTGCTCTCAGACACTCATTAGCAAGGATCTGCAGGGAACCTTTTATCCTGGATGGTGACCCCAGAGAGACTGACTGTACAGTCCCTCACTCACATAACACACAGTGGCTTTAAAATCACACTGTGATTTTCTTGTGAACCCTGTTCTACAAGAATAATTATTTTTCTCACTTCATGTTTCTGGAATCACCCTGTCAACGTGTGTTGCATTTAAAAATGTTGCCGGGTGATGACAGATATTTGCCACGGTAACAGTCCTACTTTGTGATGGAGAGTTCCACCTGGCTGTGGCACAGCTGCAGGGGTCAAAGGTCAATGTGGACAACGTGAGCAAAGCATAGAAAATGGTGAAAGAGGCAGCAGGTCAGAGGGTGAAAGTGGCAGTTTTGCCTGTGAGTGACCTCTCAGTCTACTGGTGTCCAGCACAACCAGCAGTCACACACAGTGCTGGGATATTAAGAATGATCAACAAAGCAGATGATCAATAATGTTAAAGAGCAAAAAGGCTTTTATCTAAAAATCAATTGTGTAGTTAAGGTATGGCATTTCACTTAACAGCAAACAAACAGAAAATATCTAATTGCATCTGCAGTGTTTGTAATGTGGAGTGTGTGACTGGACAGCCAGTAGTGTGTCTGACTGTTCAGGAGGGTGTGAGTAACTTGGATGTCAGTAGTGTGTGTAACTGGGTGGTCAGTAGAATAACTGCGGTCAGTGTAACTGGGTGGTCAGTAGAATAACTGCGGTCAGTAGTGAGTGTGATTGCTTGGTCAATAGAGTGTGTATAACTGGGTGGTCAGTAGAGTAACTTCGGTCAGTACAGTGCGTCTAACTGGGTGGTCAGTAGAGTAACTTCGGTCAGTACAGTGTGTGTAACTGGGTGGTCAGTAGAGTAACTTTGGTCAGTACAGTGTGTGTAACTGGGTGGTCAGTAATGTAACTGGGCACTCAGTAGAGTGTGTGTAACTGGGCGGTCTGCATCAGCAGTGGTGAGGTGATCTCTCAAGCTGGCTCAGAGGAGACTGTAGCGTACGCTGTTATCGGTGAGTACAGCAGTTCATACTGATCAGTGTCGATCTACACACAGATTATCAAATGAACTCCAGTATGATAGCAGCACAATACGAACTGCACACACACTGTGGGTGAAGGAGTGTTCAGGATTGGAAGGGGGAGCTGAAGAACTCAACGGCCAAATTCACAGTGGCCTACGTGAGCATTTAGTTTCCAGATTGTTTCGTCTCCACTCTGCTGAGGGATGGGTTTTAACTACCACTTTGTCTTTATTTTTACAGAATACATATCATGTGTGTAGGTTGCTAAAAATAACTCTGACTAAGCCCTTAGAGAGTGCATGGAGTGTCTTGTGTGTATTTTAAGAGTCAAGGCAGTCATAGTGTCATGATTTAGAAACACATACTATGACATGCAAGAAAGGAAACCATTTTTCTCTGGTGTTCAATGAAAGGGCTCTCCACATTTATGTTTTGCACATTTTAACTTCTTAAGCAGTAACCTTTTTTTTTTGTCCTGAAGTCCGGCATGATACTGGCCCACGTTCTAAACAGTTATGTCAACACCATGAAATTGCTAATGAACAGACTCACAAAAATGGATAAATTTAACTCTTAAGGTAGTTTTAAAACATTTTAGGCTGTTTAACTTCTTCACAGTGCTACAGAGCACCGAGTTACCGACTTCTTTTTGGTGTCATGACCTTTAGTCAGACTCAGTGCATTTCAACAATGTGTATATTTTGACCAACCCGAATCAGGGTTGAGCTAGTGTAAGTATTACAAGATGGCAGTTGTCGTAGGCACATGACTCTGAATTACATGCCATAGATAATTTTTGGAAAATCGGATGGAAAAATGTTTTACCTTCCCCCAAACCCTGAAAAAACTGAATATTAGACCCTCTCTCTTACTGCAGAAAAAAAGCATTAACCTCCATTTTGCTCCAGCAACTCCCACCCCAATAAAGAATTCACAGTCCCAAAAGTACACATGATGATTTCACTGCTGGTGACACTGCACTGTACTCACCCCTCATCTACACTGCATCATATGTCTTTGCTGAGACATTATGCTCATCATATTTCACATGGGCACATGCTATATATATATATTTTTCTGTATAATTCATGTCTAATTGTGAGACAAACTGTTTGTAAATGGTGCCGTAGAAAATTAAGATTGCTTTATGCTGTATTTTGAGATTCAAGTATTTATGTTTTCCTTTGTAATATAAAAATGTGTACACTTACCATAAGCAAGTAACTGCTGAATAGTCATTCAGACACCATCTCCGTTTATTTAATCTAAAAATCACACTACTCGCCTTTTGCAGTTAAGCCACATCTGGCCATGATTTGTGAGACTACCTGTATCTACCTGAGAGTAAACAACCAACGCACCTAGAGGGATTAATTATTAGACACTGTTACCCTAGGAACAGCAGCTGATACTGCCATGGATTACAATGTAATTCCACTCTCAGCCACTAGAGGCGCTAACGAAGGAGCAGCCTCCTGACTCAGGAGCAGGAGCAGGAGCCAACCGGAAAAGCACAGATCTCGTCTGAATATAGCAGCTTACTATGAAATTGTCTGTTCACTACATTTTAGCATATTATTACATTTGAACTCCTCAACCCCCCTGACCTATTTGTCATGTAGGTCATGTGATTAAATCATTTCAACAAAATGTTTTACAGTTCACTGTCAAAATAACATATAGGGAACAAAGTATTTTGATGGTGGAATTTGTCGTGTCCCTGTTTCACTGCTAAACGGTACCTTCCTTTTGACAGATACCATTAACATTTTTGAGGTGAGGAATGCCTAGTTTCAGTGAGTGTAAAGAGGGAAGCAGTAAAGAAGAGCCATGCTAGTTAAGAAGTGTGCTGATAAGCAAATCAATTGAACCACCTGTGTCCTTGTTCCTACGTGTCCAATGATTCATGTTGTGCTAGAGGGGAAGTGAGTAATTTGTTTGGTTCAGAGGACTCTGCGTTGTTGCTACAGTGATGCAGAAGCTAAATGTGTCAGCAGAGCTTAAGAGCATTTCAGATGGAAAAAGAAAATGTCACCTGTTGTGGCAGCTGCTCATTGGCCAGGCTACTCTGAAAGCAGATCCCAGGAAAAAAAGCAAAAACATTTAACACTAGATTTGGCTCACCTACGTAATCCAGTTTGATTACCGTTTATAAATGAATCGAGAGCAGTGAAGTCATCTTATTTACCGCAGTGTTTCGAGAACAAATATATTTATTAGTGCTCACCATCCCTATGGGAGTCATGACGATCTTGAATGATGTCTTCCTGTATGCACTTTTTTTCCCCTGTCTTTCTGTATGTCATCTGATTTTATGAGATTTTCTGCTGTTATTGTTTTTTTTTTAGCAAGTATATGATCTGTTTTTATATGTGATCATTGTCAAGTTTATGTTTAAAGTGTCAGCATATGTGAAATCAGATGTTTGATAGGTGTTTTGATATGAAAGATAAAAGAGTAAATTTGCCTATGTACAACACAAAACCTGTAAATGAGTGATAAATAACACATTTTTAACAGGAATCCATGCTAGTTTGATGAAGGTAACTTACCAATTCACAATGAGAAAATTGATGTGAACTGGCCAAGTAAATTTAACAACATAACAGGAACAACTTTAAACCGTACTACTGTACTGTACTATTTAACTAGTTTAAGATGAAGGCATTGTTACGGTTCATTCATGTAAGCACATAGCACTGAATTCCTATAGACCTGCGCCACAGTTGCTTCTTTCAGTCTGTGACAGCTGCATGATCCGAGACTGCTTTAGGCCAACCTAAATTCCTACAGGCTGGGCAGGGGGGCTATTTTTAGAGGGGCAGGATTAAATTGCAGGAGGGCTTCACTCGGGGCTCTCCACATCACTCAGCCTTTTCCAGTCAGGACTGTGAGTCGAGAACATCTCCAACCTCCAAGGGGCCACGTTTCCTCCGCCATGGAATCGAAAAGCATGAAGGAAGACTGGCGTCTCTACCAGAACACCCTGCTCCAGGACGGCCTGAAGGAGCTCCTCGACCAGAACAAGTTTGTGGACTGCATCCTCAAAGTGGGAGACCGGAGCTTTCCCTGCCACAGAGTCATCATGGCGGCCTGCAGTCCGTATTTCAGAGAACTCTACTTTACTGAAGAAGGCAAGGAGCTCGAGGGCGACAAAGAGGTAGTTCTGGATAATGTCGAACCTGCCGTCATGGACATGATAATCCGCTACTTGTATTCAGCAGAGATTGAGCTCACGGATGAGAATGTGCAGGACGTTTTCGTTGTGGCAAACCGCTTCCAGATCCCCTCTGTTTTCACCGCCTGTGTGAACTACCTGCAGAAGAAGCTATCCTTGGCTAACTGCCTGGGCATTTTCAGGCTGGGGTTGGTGATGAACTGCCCCCGATTGGCAGTGGCCGCTCGAGACTACATCACCGACCGCTTTGAGATCTTGACCAAAGAAGAGGACTTTCTCCAGCTGGCTCCCCACGAGCTCTTCGCCATCATTGGCAGCGACTCTCTGAATGTGGAGAAGGAGGAGGTGGTGTTCGAATCGCTTATGAAGTGGGTGAGGACCGACAAAGAGAAGCGGGTGAAGGCGCTGGGCGACGCCTTCGAGTGCGTCCGCTTCCGCCTGCTTCCCGAGCCCTACTTCAGGGAGAAGGTGGAGAAGGACGACATCATCAAGTCGGACCCCGAGCTCCTGAAGAAAGTCCAGGTCATCAAGGACGCCTTTGCCGGCAAGCTCCCCGAGAAGAAAAAGAAGGAGAAGAAGAAGGGGGAGTCGGGAGAGGAGGTGAACGGGGAGGAGGAAGAGGAGGATGACCTCCTGCCAGGCTACCTGAATGACACTCGTAGGCTCGGCATGTATGCCAAAGACTTGGTCCTGATGATAAACGACACGGCAGCTGTTGCCTATGACGCCATTGAGAATGAGTGCTTCCTCGCTGCGTTGGCCGAACAGATTCCACGCAACCATGTCAGCCTGACCACTAAAAATAATGCGCTGTACATTGTTGGGGGTTTGTTTGTAGATGAAGAGAACAAAGAGACACCCCTGCAATGCTACTTCTACCAGGTAATCGCTACACCTCGTTTGGCCCTTTAATCACTTGATTCCCCTGATAAGAAAAATACATAAAATGTTATACACATTTTTATGTGAGCCAGGGGCTCCAAAACACCTTTTCTAGCGGACCGGATTGACTGCAGGTTTTTGGTGTGTTTCGGAAATTCATTTGAGTCGCTGGTTAGCTAAAAAGTTCACATGTCGTGTTTCAAGAGATCGATTGGCTGCTGACTGAAAGGAAGCCACAAAAACCCGCAGGCACCGGCAGGCCTCCAGGACTGTAATTCGAGTTTGAGATCGCTGCCGTAGACTGAGTATCAAACCTTCCGCTGTAGCAAGGATCTCAAACTCAAATCCTGGAGGGCCACTGTGTCTGCCGGTGTTTGATGTTCTCCTGCACTTAAGTACTTAAATGTAAGCTAATTTGAGTTTGAGATCGCTGCCGTAGACTGAGTATCAAACCTTCCGCTGTAGCAAGGATCTCAAACTCAAATCCTGCAGGGCCACTGTGTCTGCTGGTGTTTGATGTTCTCCTGCACTTAAGTACTTAAATGTAATCTATGGGCTAAAGATTCTGCACACTTTCTTTGCGGGGCCTAAACTGGCTGTTGGTTGAATGGAAAGCACAAAAACCAGCAGAGACTGTGTGGTCCTCCAGGACAGGAGTTTTATACCCTTGCACTGTAGCTTTCCAGAAATTTGCACTCGTATCAGTGTTACTGACCCTAAAAATGCGTTCATGTTACAGCTGGACAGTCTGGCGGCTGACTGGATCGCTCTCCCTCCCATGCCTTCTCCCAGATGTCTGTTTGGTCTGGGAGATTGCGGAAACTTCATCATCACCGTGGCAGGGAAGGATCTCCAATCCAACGAGTCTCTCGATTCTGTGTTGTGCTACGACATCGAGTAAGACTTCTTTCACCGCATTTCTATTTATTGCCTTCTCACATGTTAAAGTGTATTTTAAATTCTCCTGGAAGTACACAGTATTCTTTTTTAAAAGTTGGGTTGTAACCTTTGCTTTGTCATTAACATGTGTTCTCCAGGAAAATGAAATGGACCGAGACTAAAAAGCTGCCCCTTCAGATCCACGGCCATTGTGTAGTCCACCATAACGGGCTGGTGTACAGTATTGGAGGAAAGACCGATGACAAGTAAGGCTTCTGTATAAGCTGAAAATGGGGTGATATTTTAACAAAATGCAAACTGTAGTGCCTTGCTAGTTTCGTAATAACATAAAAACCTGTAAATTCATATATTTGACAGTAATACATATACACACAATTGACGCACATGCATAAATGCGCCAATAATGTCACTAATTTCATGAGGATTTTCTCTTTTTGCAACTGCGAAACAGCAAAACCCTCAACAAGATGTTTGTCTACAACCACAAGAGGTTAGAGTGGAGGGAACTGGCAGCGATGAAAACGGCCAGGGCGATGTTTGGGGCCGTCGTTCACAACGGAAAGATCATAGTGTCGGGAGGAATGAACGAGGACGGTCTCACGGCTTCAGCTGAAGTCTACGACATCGCAAGCAACAAGTACGTACACTTACTTTATATTATCCTCCCTGACACGTTCAGTCATTGGTTCTGAAGCTACAATTCATGTGTATCACAGTGAAAACGTTCGGCGGAAGGCAAAAAAGTATGTGCTTTCCCAATTGTAGAGTTCAATTCAGTTTTATTTGCACAGTGCGTTTTACAGAGACACTGTCACACAGATATTTTAAAGAAAAACCAGTACTACAAAAAGTACAAATCCTCAATATCTGGGTATTTACATCCATATTGGGTGAACCATGTAGGAAGTTTATGTAGCCCATTTTATGCAAAGCCGCGTCCTACCCACCCCCATTTTTGGGGACCAAAAGTCATTGGAAAATTGGATATTCAGCTGTTTTTTGGTCAACTGTCTCTCAACATGAGGACCAAAGAAGTGCCAATCCCAGTAAAGCAGGCTATTATGGGGTGAAAAAATCGGAATAGATCAATCAGAGACATAGCCAGAATACTGAATGTGCCCAAAATCAACCGGTACATTAAGAAGCAGAAATGCATTTGTGAGCTTAGCAATATCAAACAACCTGGCAGACCATGGAAGACCACCGGAGTGGGTGACGAAATACTTTCAACTGGGAAGAAAAACACCTTTTCAGCTGTCAAACAGATCAAGAACACTCTCCAGGATGTAGGCATAGATGTGTCAAAGACTAATAAAAAAAGAGAAGACAACATCAGAGGGTTCACTGCAAGATGCAAACAACTGGTAAGCCTCAAGAACAGAATGGCCAGGCAAAAGTTTGCTATAAAGTGCATTTAAAAACTAGAGTTTTGTGGACAGATGAGATAAGTATTAACCTGTACCAAAGTGATGGAAAGAGAAAAGTGTAGAGCAAGAAAAGCAGTGCTAATTATTCAAAGCATAGCATCTCATCTTTGAAACATGGTGGAGGTAGCGTTGTGGCTTGGGCTTGTATGGCTGCTACTGGAACTGGCTCTTTATTGATGATGTGACTGCTGATGGTAGCAGCAGGATTAACACTGAAGCGTACAGAAATATCTTACCTGCTCAGATCCAACCAGATGCCTCAAAACTCAACGGACGGCGCTTCATCTTGCAGCAGGACAATGACCCCAAACACTGCTTTTAAAAAAAAAAACACCAAAGAGTTATTTGGGGCCAAAAAGCAGAAGGTTCTTGACTGGCCAAGTCAATCAACCCGAGTCCAAGTGAACATGCGTTTCACTTGCTGAAGACAAGACAGACGGCACAAATCCCCCCCAACTGAAAACAGCTGCAGAACAGGCCTGGCAGACCATCACCAGGGACGACACCCACCATCTGGCAATGTCTGTTGGTCACACACTTTAGGCAGTCGTTGAATGCAAAGGATTCTCTACCAAGTACTAAATATGACAACTTTATTTAAGATTGCTAATTTGTTCAATGACTTTTGGTTGCCTAAAATGAGGGGACTGTGTATAAAAAGGGCTGCAATTCCTACATGGATTACTGGATATGGATGTAAATATGCTTAAAGCTGACGGTCTGCAATTTAACTTCATATTCACAGTTTAATTTCAAATCCAATGTGCTGGAGTACAGAGCCAAAACAACAAAAAAATGTGTCACTGTCAAAATACTTGGGCTGCACAGTAAATTCCAAAGACTCAGGAATCACACAAAATGACATAAAGGCTTTACAAATATTTAATGTAAATAAATGCTAGTTGTAAAGCCTCTGGAGTCACAACTAACTCTAAACACTAAAATTTAAATATTATAAAATGAATGGTTAACTATCTGAACAATAAAAAAACAAGAAAGTAAAAGTCAATACAAAACAAAAATCTACACTGCCGGTCTTCCACCCACCTTGGAGAGTCCAAACAGAACACTGCATTATTTTAATGGTAGCCATCTTTTTTTTATCAGTGTTACGTGGTTCAATTCATATTTATATGTTTAGATATAAATTACCAAATGTCATACTTTTAAATTGCAGTTAAAAATTAAAAATGCATGCCTCAAAAGAAGTTATAATGTTTTTAAGAACTGCACCCCAACCACAATATATCCTAATATTATAATTACCTATTTTTTTCTTTTGTTTTAAATGTTTAACTGGGGACAGGTATTGCAAATCACAATGTGCTATTGCTCAGATGCACCTTACCATAAATATAAATTCTAATGTTCCCATCAAATTAAAAAAAAATTAAAAAAAATGCAAGTGCAAAGTGGAATGAAGGTTCAGTCTAGTGCTCAGAACAGCATGCGACTTCCATATTTAGCCGTTGTCATTTTCACTTGCCAGAAGATCTGTTGGAGAGATCACAGGGTAACATTCCTCCAGACTAAGTTTAATGTGTCTGTGTATTATAATACACGGGTATGACTCACTCATGTCATGTGACCCCCCCCCACCACCAGGTGGGAGCCATTCACAGAGTTCCCCCAGGAGCGCAGCTCAGTAAACCTGGTGAGCAGTGAGGGGGTGCTGTACGCCGTGGGGGGCTTCGCCATGGTGGAGATGGAGAACAAGGAGTGCGCCCCGACAGAGGTCACCGACATCTGGCAGTGAGTCCCATCCGTCCAGAACGGGGGGTGTTCAGTCTAATCCCAAAAGGACCTGCGCGGTGGGGGGGGAGGGGGGGGAGGGGGGGGGGGGGGTTGTTCAGGTGTTCTGTTCTAGCTGAGCACTACGACGCCTGATTCAACTAATCGAGTCTTCAATCAAGACCTTGTTAAGTTGAATGAGGTGTCTTTAGAGCTGGGCTAAAACAACAACCTGCACCCACACTAGCTTGGACACCTCTGATTAAAAACCTTTACATACACACATAGACTGTTCTGTTCCGCTTGTTGTGGTCAGTAACTGTTTCATTCTGCGTGTTGTGGTCAGTAACTGTTCTGTTCTGCTTGTTGTGGTCAGTAACTGTTCTGTTCTGCTCGTTGTGGTCAGTGTTATATTCTGTTCTACTCACTGTGGTTAGTAGATGTTCTGTTCTGCTCGTTGTGTTCAGTAACTGTTCTGTTTGGGTCTTTATGGTCAGAAAGTGTTATATTCTGTTCTGCTCACTGTGGTCAGTAACTGTTCTGTTCTACTCACTGTGGTTAGTAGATGTTCTGTTCTGCTCGTTGTGGTCAGTAACTGTTCTGTTTGGCTTATTGTGGTCAGTAAGTGTTCTATTCTGTTCTGCTCACTGTGGTCAGTAACAGTTCTGTTCTACTCGCTGTGGTCAGTAACTGTTCTGTTCTGCTCCTTGTGGTCAGTAACTGTTCTGTTCTGCTCGCTGTGGGCAGTAACTGTCCTGCTCCTTGTGGTCAGTAACTGTTCTGTTCTGCTCGCTGTGGTCAGTAACTGTTCTGTTCTGCTCGCTGTGGTCAGTAACTGTTCTGTTCTGCTCGTTGTGGTCAGTAACTGTTCTGTTCTGCTTGTTGTGGTCAGTAACTGTTCTGCTCAGTAACAGTTCCGTTCTACTCGCTGTGGTCAGTAACTGTTCTGCTCCTTGTAGTCAGTAACTGTTCTGTTCTGCTCGCTGTGGTCAGTAACTGTTCTGTTCTGCTCGCTGTGGTCAGTAACTGTTCTGTTCGGCTTGTTGTGGTCAGTAAGTGTTCTGCTCAGTAACAGTTCCGTTCTACTCGCTGTGGTCAGTAACTGTTCTGCTCCTTGTGGTCAGTAACTGTTCTGTTCTGCTCGCTGTGGTCAGTAACTGTTCTGTTCTGCTCGCTGTGGTCAGTAACTGGTCTGCTCCTTGTGGTCAGTAACTGTTCTGTTCTGCTCGCTGTGGGCAGTAACTGGTCTGCTGTGCTGGTTGGGGTCATTAACGGGGCTCTTCTGCATGCATCAGGTACGAGGAGGACAAAAAGCAGTGGACGGGGATGCTGAGGGAGATGCGCTTTGCATCTGGGGCTTCCTGCGTCTCCATGCGCCTCAACACGGCCAAGATGCCCAAGCTCTGAACGCACAGCCTCTCGCCACCCGGCCACCTGAAACACTGAACGCTGGCTCAGCCTCTTAACTGAACATCTCCTTTGGTACATGTACACACTGGCAGACAAGTAGCAGCATAACAGGGCCTCTGTATTTAGCTGGTCTTTGGAACAAAATTAACTAACCAAAAACATTCACCTGCCTCACGAATAGTTTTCTTTTTTTTTTTTTTTTTTTGATCAATTGTAATTCTACCTGGGCTGTAGATTTTCTTAAAAAAAAATTTTCTTTGTAAAAACTAACCTCAGCCGTCCAACGTTCAAAGTTGTACAGCACATTATGAATATGAAACATTCAAAAATGTTAATATATTGTAATACCTGACTTTTTCAGATCTCAGCAGTATAACAGCACTGATAACTTCTTTCAAACATTTTATTGTGAACAATTTCATTATCAGACGATTATTAAAAATTATATTATGGTGCAATGCCGTGGCAGCACCCTATGGTAATAGAAGCAGCACAAAGTCTGATTGAAAAATGTGAAATGCAGTGCTTTGAGATCTTATTTTTTTACTATTTTCAGTCAACTAATGAAAACTTTGCAAGAGGTAACAGAAGTATCAACTGCCATTTGGGAAAACTGAACAAAGGGGGTTCATTTTGTCTGTGTCAGAATGGTGAGGTGCCAAATCTCCAAGTGCCTTATCCCATTTTACTCTTACACTTTAAAAAACACCTTACTTGGGTTTCAGATACGGAATTGTGTACTCATTCAATTAAATGCTCCATAGTTCAGTACAATCTCATGTGAAACACAATTATACCATTTTAATAGGGACAGGTCACCACCACTGTGGAATAGCTAATAGAATCTACTCTGTAAATTAGTGATCAGGATTGATGAATTTATCTTCTACAATAAAAAAAACTGTATTACAGCTGACCCATGCTTTACTCTGTTCTGTTGTCTAATTTTAACCAAGGGACTTCTTTCTCTGCGAAATTTTTTTTATCCCAAGTCAGTGTTCT
The DNA here is from genome assembly GCF_013347855.1 of Anguilla anguilla. NCBI lineage: Eukaryota > Metazoa > Chordata > Actinopteri > Anguilliformes > Anguillidae > Anguilla > Anguilla anguilla. Next base: position 30,526,975 of record NC_049215.1, on the reverse strand, counting down.
AGAACTCCATTGCTTTCTAATCACATTTGTGATCTCGAAACATTTTTGGAACCTAGCTAAAGTTATTCATTTAAAAGCACAAACTTTTTCTTGATCAAAGATATCTGTTTTTTGACCTGATAAGCTGTTTTCAGGTTTAGGTTAGCTGGAGGACCTATTTTCAGAAATACAACAAGCCCTGATTAATTTTGTTACTGTATGTAAGGATACACCACATAGTTAAAATAACAAAACTTTTTGCCAGATAAACTTCTCTTTTATAAAGCAAAAGAATTTTGAAAATACATCATGTGTTGATAAGACGACAGAAATGCTGCAATAAGGATGCAAATAACAGCTTGTTTCGAGTCACGGCACACAGGAGTATTGAAATCAGTTTTGAAGTTTTATTACTTTTTGAGCTACATTCTCTACAGTTTCAGCAGCACCTTGAAAGATCAGTTTTCCGTTTCATGTACAGTGAAGTGGAGACGGAGGAGTAAAAGCTGCAACATCAAAAACCTGGATATCGAAGTCTGTTAGCGACAGACAATTCTCCTTTTCAGAAAGAACAGACTAGCATTTTACTTGGGTCCATGGACATGATGCTGACCGGGAATTGTGCAGTACAGACCATGGACAGTACAGACTTTCAACAGTACAGCCCATTGTCAGTACAGACCTTCAACAGTACAGACCATTGTTAGTACAGACCATGGACAGTACAGCCAGACCTTAAACAGCACAGACCATTGTCAGTACAGAGAGACCTTAAACAGTAAAGGCAGACCTTAAACAGTACAGTCCATTGTCAGTACAGACCTTCAACAGTACAGACCATTGTCAGTACATACAGACCTTAAACAGTACAGACCATGGACAGAACGGACAGACCCTAAACAATACAGACCTTAAACGGTACAGACCATGGACAGAACAGACAGACCATGGACAGTACAGGCCACTGAGAGTTACTGGATTCAACTGGGCTAGACAGTTTTGGGTATTTCCACGGTAACGTCTTCCTGGCCGTCTGAAAAGGAAAGTAACTGGAAGGAATGGGAATGGACGGGAGCACAAGCGCACACTCACCACCTCCCACCCCACATCAAATTAACCTCCCCATTCCCCCCGCCCCGCCCCGCCCCCCGCCAACTTAACGGGGGAAAAAACGCAGCACAGCATCTTACTCAAAAAAATCCTAACTGCCATACAGCATGCTGAAAATTCAGGGCAAGAATTTATTTAATATATTTTTAATAGACTGTACAAATTAAAACGTTCTTAATGTAGATCCATACAGCCTTTTCAAAAAAAAAAAACAAAAAAAAAAAAGCAGTATCAACAGCAGTAACAATGAAAAAGCTCCAGGAAATGAAATTATATGGGGGGAAAAGTTCTGTACATAATTGTACTGCTGAAATTTAAGAACTGAAATTTGATTTCAATATAGTAGAAGTACATTTATTTTTTGAGCGTTTTTCATTTTTTAAATCTTACTCCATAGGATTCTATACACTGATGTTTCTCTACATTTGGTTAATTTGTGCATTCGATGACGTGCACAGTGATGCTGTCTGGGCATTAATGATACGCGATGTTACCTGTATGCTCAACAATTCCCATGGCTAGTCATGAGAAAAGAATAAAAGAAAAAAAAAAAAAAAAAAACATTGGGGACATTACTGCTCAGTTGACAATAAAACCTCTGTAGGTCCTCATGTAAACTTCAGAACCCAGGCCCCTGGGAGGCTCCAAGTTGATTCTCTCTAAACGGCAGGCTGCCATGTCTCCCTTCAGAATCACACGACCAGCAAGAAATCTCCAATTACAACAATCATTTTCAAGCTACTTTGTTGCAGTGCTCTATAATTCAACCTTCAAAAAGTGTCTGAGAAGCCACCTGCAAAGTCTTATCCGACTTTATCCCCTTCTCCACCGCCCCGTACCTAACCCAGTACAGCCCAAGCACAGAGCTACCCCAAGTCTACTCTGCGTAATCCCCATGGCAACAGCCCCGGGGGCCTGGACCAATCACATAACGAAGGGGCGGGGCAACTTCCTCCCCTCTCATGCCTGCACCTGTACAAGGGGCTGCAGGCAGGGCAGTGGGCGGAGCAGTGGGAGCTATCAGTCAGTCAGTCAGTGTGGGGGCCCCTCAGTAGGGGATGATGCTGGAGGGGGGTGGGGCTGAGCCTCCAGATAGCGCCAGCTGCAGGTTCCCTGAGGAGTTGGACCTCCTCATGTGCGGCAGGAGGTAAGAGTCGCTGCCCAGCTGGTGAACATCGAAGCGGTCCTCCTTCCTGTACGCCAGACAGCGTCGTATAAACGCCTGCCAGAAGGGAGAGAGCCAAACAAATACTGCCATTACAGTCGTACCATGTACCTGTGCTATTATTATTACAGCTGTGCTATTATTTAACAGCTGTGCTATTACATGACAGCTGTGCTATTACATTACAGCTGTGCTATTATTATTACGGCTGTGCTATTATTATTAGAGCTGTGCCACTATATTACAGCTGTGCTATTATTATTAGGGCTGCGCCACTATATTACAGCTGTGCTATTATTATTAGGGCTGCGCTATATGACTGGGGTAGTCTGATGAGAACTTCAGAAGAAGAAGAGCAAGTGGTGTCAGTTATGACGATGACCTCTGCCCACGACCTCTGCGCACTGTGCCGAAAAGACCAACCTTCGCTTCATTAGTGGCGACAGGCTTGACAGGAAACTGGACTTCGGTGGCTTTGAGGATGGTGTTCTCCTGCAGGATGTCCTGCTGTGATTGGTTGTGGCCAAACGGCTGAAAAGCAAGCAGCAAAAGCACGTCACTGTCAAGTCAGAGAGCGATTCCATCACCGTACTGACATTTGGAGAGGTCACACCTTTTTCCCTTTCACAAGAGAGGAGCTGACGAAAGGCAGTAAAAGCCACCATTTTGGGGAGGTGGAGGAAGGGCTGAATCAGGACGTCCTTCTCTGGGGGGCTAGGGCTCGGCCGTAGTTCTTTTTTTTTTTTTTCTTCAGTTTTGACATTTCGGCAAGAGTGTATTTGTAAAAATGTGTCCAAAGATTTGCCAGTGAATACCAAAGTGAACTGCTGTGTGTAGAAGAGGTTCACCAGAATATGAATTAAGACCCATTTGGCATCTTCACCAAAATCAGGTCCTACCTCTGTGGCATTTCAACCATTTCCTGCTAATTTTGAAAAGCTGAACAAAAGGCAAAGACAAGTGATAAAGGCTCTGTACCTTTCTTCCATACAGACACTGGAAGAAGATGACGCCCACGGACCAGACATCCACCTTGTTAGAAATCTTTGGAGGTTCTTTGCCCACAACGAAGCATTCAGGCGGCAGGTACCTGAGAGGATGCAAACAGAGCGTGAAGAACGTTACCTGCACAGACCCACCCACCGATAATTCAGGAAAATTACTGTGAAATCATAAAAATTGCTTTAACCATTCAGAGCGTTAAAAAGGTACAAATAATTCACCTAACGGCACATTTTCCTTCGGCCAACAGGCAGCATTTTCAATCAGAGCTCGGGTGACCGTTTGAGAAACTGAGTTACGCAACACTGCCCCCTAGAGGGGAGTCCAGCCATCAGAACTGCGCTCACCAGTACGTCCCCGCGCCCTGTGACGTCAGGTCCATGCCATCCACTCCGTAGTTGTCGTCATCCATGATCTTGGACAAACCGAAATCTGTGATCTTGATCTCCCCGCAGGCCGTGCCATCCACGAGGAGGATGTTACCTTCACACACACACACACAGGAAGCCACAGTCAGGACAAGTACAGCCAAGCCAGCAGCAGCAGACTGCGTTCAATATAATCGCCATAACTCCAGGGCCAGAACGCTGACTCATGCTTTCCCCACGAACACAAGGCAAAAGAGTCAGGACGCCGTCATGGCAACCGACATAAACTCTCCCTCCCAACCAATGAGAGTTAATTCTATAAGTACACCTTTGGGTACTAAACTGTGTCACACCATCATGACTTCAAAGTTTAGTCTCCATTAATTACCATACACTGCAATTCAATTCAATTCACCAAAACAAAAAAATTTCCCCACTGCATTCACACACACAATACCCAGAGTGCAAAGAGAGAGACAGTACACAAATCTTACGTAGGCTGCATATATCTCAGTGTGAATCACCTGGCTTTAGGTCATAGTGGATTATGGGTGGCTTGATTTCATTCAGGTATCGTAGTGCATTCACAATCTGCATGACAATGGAGCGGGCCTCCTTCTCTGACATGAGTTTGTGCTGTTTCAAGTAGAAGTCCAAGTCGTTGCCTTCACAGTATTCCAACACCGTACAGAACCTGCAATGGAAAAAACACTGAAGTAAAATTACCATTTAAAGAACCCCTCAAAATAGTCCGTGTCTACAAGAATAACGACTCAGAACCTTTAAAATCATGTATCAGTTATACTGTAACAAAGTTCAAGTCCGCACCTGGATTTCTAGCATAATGAACATGATTTTAATCACTCCTAAACATTAACGTTGGCACATAAAGCATTGCCGTGTTCTTGTTTTTGTTCATTCCAATATTTTATGATGGTGATGATGTATAATAGGCATAAGGCACGGCCATGCTATTGTAAGGAGGATCTTTGTCATGTTTCAGGGGCTGAAAGGATTTCGTTATTGTACACTCTTTGTGTGTGATGTGCAGGCATTACATTTCCCTCAACTAAACTCCCAGTGCTCCTCCATGATGTACAGAGACATCTGTGAGCCTCTACTATTCACACTGTGTACTAGCCCCCTGCGGACAACTGTTTCCAGACAGCCAGTTGGTTGGGGTAATTAACCAATCACCTGGTGCCCCCTGAGTCCTGTTCTTAAGGAATGTGGTTGTCTGGTGAGAGAGGTTTGGGTACAGGGTGGAATACTGGCCCGGGAAACGGGGGCAGGGATCCGAAATTTAAGACCAAGGGTCCTGCATGTGGCGCCCAAGCACCTGTACGCTTTCTGCACTGTACACTGTCGTTGTCAATGCCTCAGTAACTACGCTGTAATACATTATTATAACTTCTTCCTGTTCCTGACCATTATTCATTTAAGACAGTTTGCAGCACGTTGTGAGCAGAATTCACTACAGCAGAAACACACATTGAACACATTCATATCTTTTCCATATTCACTGGTACGTTTGCACTTTTCTCAAATGGCAAAGACACACACTTGCAAATCCCCGACTGGATGGTACATTTCGCACTGTAGTTGAATCCTCATTCCCCCCCCCCCCCCCCCCCCCCCCATTTTATCCTGTCCTGTGTGCTTTTAATACAGTCACAGGCTTGGGCTGTAAACGGACCTAACCGCTGAATAACTGTGACAGGTGGGGGACGGTGGGGGGGCAGGGGGGGGGGGTGGTGACCTACGTGTCCGTATCCAGGGAGAAGTAGTCGTAGAGCTTCACGATCCGAGGGTGGTCCAGCTGCTTGTGTATCCGGTACTCGCGACAGGCGTGCCTGCAAGGGCAGCACAGCCGCGTCAAACAGGAAAAAGCCCCCCCCCCCCACCCCCACCAGCTATTCTCCCAATCAGTTAGGAAATGGACGCCGTGAAGCTGCATTGTTCAGCGATTATCTCCTGTCCTGTTTTAGTCACTCATCAATAACAAAGCCCCTGAAGCAGCTGCATTGTTCTCCGCAGGCTAAGGCTACTGGCTTGAGCTTCAAGTACGGAACAGAACGTGGAGCGTCGCCGCGGCGATGACAACAACAACGTATCGAGAGTTTAGAAAATGCTACACGTGCATGCTTAGCTTTATGGTACATCCAGTAGGAAAAATACATTAAACGCTTGCGAACGAAACACGGCTAACTGTTTATGTATATTATAAAGCAAAAATAACATACTTGTGGTAGTTCTCCTTTTTCTCCTCTCTCCAGTTCTTGTTGAGTTGGTGTATTTTCACCGCTGCATATCGCTGCTCGAACAAGTCAAAGGCCTAAGAAACCGCAACACAAAAATACGCCATTACAGCCCTATTTACACAAGCATCCATTCCCACAAAACTCCATTTGCTATCTATTCACACACGCATCCATTTCCACAAAATCCAGACATTTTCTCTATTCAGGGAGACATCCATTTCTACCAAAATCCCACCATTACCTCTCTATTCACACAAGCATCCATTTCCACAAAATCCCACCATTATCTCTCCACTCACACAGGCATTCATTCCCACTACATGAGATTCGTTTTAAGGAGGAGGGAGCTTAACCCACCTTATACACTTCACTGAAGCCACCTCTTCCCAGAAGATGTAGCAGTAGATACCTTTCATTCAAGGTGGGATGGTCTTTGAATCTAGAGTCAAACAGGGTACTGATCAGGCAACCTCCACTTCTACCATCCTTCACAAACCAGACATTCAACCGAACACAAGCAAACGCGTGTTTTGATACTGTTCAGTGAACGAACCTGAACAATTTCGCCGTTTTTGGCATCGAGTCAAATCAATGTCAACAAGGATATAACAAAACTGTGTATCCCTGTTTTAAAAAGCTGAGATTTCCACAGGATAAACCAGATCACTCCTTCAGGCTTTCAGACGGGCTGCCCATTGAATCACAACAACACAAATACATTTAAACTCACGTTCAAGTCCTCGAAGACGGCTTTAAATTCATCTTACTAATCTGACATTCAGAGCGATGCCGAGATACAGTAACCATAACAGAGCCACGTCACGCTCATTAATTGTCAGATAATCTAATGTATCTGCCCGGCCGGGTGAACTGGGCGGGGGAACGGCGATGCGCTCGGCCAGCGGGACCGTGGCCAATCAGGCGCGAGTACTCAGCCGCAGACGCACTGTGAGCTGTCCTCGTTGTTAATCCTCTTCAGCTCCCGGATGTGCAGGTTCCGCACGCGCTCCAACCGCTCCAGCTCCGCCTGAATCTCAGCCTCCTCCTGCAAATTATTCAACGCGAGCGCACAGCTATTAACACGCGTAAAGAACACAAGTTATTAATACACAGGCAGAAACGCAGAGGGGAGGTGGGTGTAATTAACTATGTGATAACGCAGCTCAAAGTGCATTTCTAATTAGCTGACCTCTTGAGGGTTTAATATGAAAACACGACAGCGATTCTGGGAGAAAGAACGCCACGGAAATTCACACGCAACCGCCAAGCTGCAAATGGCGATGGCACAGTTTTAAACCCACACAGGACGGGTCTAGGCCACTGAGTGGGCCATCTATATCGCTGGGGTATCAGGGCAAGCCCCTTATTGCCCCAGTGGGTATTAGCTTGAGCCCCCTGATGCCCCTGATAGGAAGTACAGACAGTGCGGCACACTGTAGAGCGCCCCCCTCAGTACCAAACCAAATACTGCAGCCTATGAGGCCACAGCTCAGCACACAGGACTGCATTCGCTAAATAAAAAAAACGCAGCCGAATCAAACGGGTCGCCGGGGGCCTCTGACTCCGGAACGCGCACTTACCTTCTTGAGGTGGCCGAGCCGAAGTTTGAATATCTCCTCCTGCTCGTGATACTCGGCTAAAGTCAACCTTTAAGAGGGAGAGAGAGGGAGAGAGGGAGAGGGGAGAGAGGGAGGGAGGGAGGGAGGGGGAGAGAGAGAGAGAGACAGAGAGAGAGAGAGATATGATGGCGCGCGGTCAGAACACGCTAACCGAGAGGCGACCGTTTCGCAGTGTGAATGGGAGCGCCCCAGCAGAGGAGGGGCGCGGACTCACAGCTGGGGCAGGCTGGGCTTCAGAAAGGTGTCGTTGTCCGCGCCGTTCACCGCCTTGGCCTTGCGCTGCTTGGGCTCGGAGTTGGTGGCGGGGGCCTGGGAGGTGTTCGCCGTGGGGGGTTTCCGCTTGGCCAACAGCTTCCTTTGCCTCTCAATTTCCTCCCTCTGCTGGTTTATCCACTCCTGCTGCCTGTGGGACAGAACGGCATGCTCAGTATGGCGGTAAAGGTGAGGGCTGCTCAGTATGGAGGTAAAGGTGCGGGCTGCTCAGTATGGCGGTAAAGGTGAGGGCTGCTCAGTACGCCGGTAAAGGGTCAGGCTGCTCAGCATGGCGGTAAAGGTGCAGGCTGCTCAGTATGGCGGTAAAGGGGTGGGGCTGCTCAGTATGGCGGTAAAGGGTCAGGCTGCTCAGTATGGCGGTAAAGGGTCAGGCTGCTCAGTATGGAGGTAAAGGTGAGGGCTGCTCAGTATGGCGGTCAAGGGGTGGGCTGCTCAGTATGGCGGTAAAGGTGAGGGCTGCTCAGTATGGCGGTAAAGGTGCAGGCTGCTCAGTATGGAGGTAAAGCTGAGGGCTGCTCAGTATGGCGGTAAAGGTGAGGGCTGCTCAGTATGGCGGTAAAGGTGAGGGCTGCTCAGTACGGCGGTAAAGGGGCGGGCTGCTCAGTATGGCGGTAAAGGTGAGGGCTGCTCAGTATGGCGGTAAAGGTGAGGGCTGCTCAGTATGATGGCGGTAAAGGTGAGGGCTGCTCAGTACGGCGGTAAAGGGGCGGGGCTGCTCACTTGACCAGGTTCTGGAAGGCGAAGCCGTCGGCCCACTGCTCGGTGAAGGACGCTCCGTGGCGCACGGTGGTGAAGTGCCCCAGCCGCAGGCGGTCCTGCATGCTCCTCTCCCTGCACGCCTGCTTCTCCTGCGTGCTCTGAGAGCAACACAGAAACACCAGTCACAACCCTGCACTGCTGCATGCTCTCAGCAGAACAGTCACAACCCTGCACTGCTGCATGCTGTGAGCACAACAACAGCGTCACAACCCTGCACTGCTGTGTGCTCTCAGCAGAACAGTCACAACCCTGCACTGCTGCATGCTGTGAGCGCAACAGCATCACAACTCTGCACTGCTGCATGCTCTGAGCAGAACAGTCACAGCCCTGCACTGCTGCATGCTGATCATCACAACCCTGCAGTGCTGCATGCTGTGAGCGCAACAGCATCACAACCCTGCACTGCTGCATGCTATGAGCGCAACAGCATCACAACCCTGCACTGCTGCATGCTGATCATCACAACCCTGCAGTGCTGCATGCTGTGAGCGCAACAGCATCACAACCCTGCACTGCTGCATGCTGATCATCACAACCCTGCAGTGCTGCATGCTGTGAGCGCAACAGCATCACAACCCTGCACTGTTGCATGCCCTCAGCGCAACAACAGCATCACAACCCTGCACTGCTGCATGCTGTGAGGGCAACAACAGCGTCACAGCCCTGCACTGCTGCAGGCTCTGAGAGCAACAACAGCGTTACAACCCTGCAGTGCATGCTCTGCGTGCAATAGCGTCACCACTGAGAAAACCTTTTTACAGACTATAACAAGGTAGCTGACCTAAATAGAAAAAAAATAATTTTTTCACATGCGAGTAAAAGTACTGGAGCAGAAGAAGCAGGTAACACATAAAACACAAAGTAGAGCGATTATAAAACATTCAGTGCAATGAGCAACATTTATTCCTGCTAAACTTTGCTCAAATGCTCTGTATTAGACAGATTAACCTTTAAAGTCAGAATTAAAATCGTACCTTTTCAATTAGCAGCTTCTTGCTCATGGTGATGCATTTATTTAAGCGTTCCTTATACTTTTCAAGTAATTTTTGCTGTTCATCAATTTGTCTCCTAAGGTCACAGTTTGCCTATTTGAGGGGGAAAAAAACAAGATTATTTACATAAATCTGATATTAGACATAAGCATTGTAGTTACACTAGAAACAAAACCGTTCTTGGAAAACATTTCCTATTACCTTTACTGGAGAAAGTCAGTGGTCATTTGCATAAGGCACTGAAATTCCTGTAACACCCTGATGAGCCTAAATGAATAAACGCCATAGCTAAAGCAACGTCATACGCTCACTGTATAATCACCTAAGCTTCTTTGACAATTCTTTCTGTTGAGAAATCCCCAATTAACATGTAGAGCAGACATTGGTAACTGACAGACGTGGCAATTTATTCCACAATGCAAAATCAGAGACGCTAAGATGTTAGGAAAATTTAGCAGAGGCTTGCACTGACTCCTCACCCTAAGCAAGTCATCTATTCTCCCCTCTTTTTTCTCCAGGTCCTGGTTTTTGTTGCTTTCAAGCGCGGCCAACTTCAGAACAGTAAGGTCAGTCTTAAAAATTGAAAAAGGAAACATTAGAGTATTAGATACTTTCATTAAAAATATGAAAATTGTGTGACAAAAATTATTAACAGGGGACAATCTTACCTGGACACTCTTAATTGATAACTGTTTTGAATGCATCATATGGTCCCCGAATGACAAACTTGTAGGTGATGAACTATTTTGTCTAATCTGTAAAAGAGAGAGTTTTTTAGTGTTTGAAATGCAACATTTGAAAAGTTATAACAATGTTTATCAGGGGCTCATCAGTGTCATTCTAAATCTAAATTAAAAAACAAAGGACTACAGCAAAATTGTACACGTGACTCATTAAATTCTAAACTAAGTTGTGTGAAACACAGTCTAATGTACCAACTGTTGTATGATGTATGTTGATCAGAACCTCACAGTGGAAGCTGGTGCACTATGGGAAGTGAGTTCTATGGGAAGGGCTGAAGTGTAAGTGTTGTGGTGTGGGTGAGACAGACACAGTAGAATCCGGTAAACTATGGGAATGTGAGTTCTGCAGTAAGCGTTGGAGTATGGGTGAGACACTCACTGTGGAAGCCGGTGCACTATGGGAATGTGAGTTTTGGGGAGAGCGGAGAGCTATGGGCGGGCCTCTCACCGGACTTGACCCATTTCCACCCTGGAACTGCAAAAAAATTAAAAAAAATGTATTAATTTGTTTTAAAAATCCACCCAGCATTAAACACAGCCTGGCACTGGCCCATGTCGCTGGGTTAAAACCCAGGCAAGGAAGGCTTTCGTAACAGCAGAAGAAAAGCACCAAGCACTATTTCTCATAAAATACGTAAATCATAGAGTGCTCCATAAAGAACTGAAAATGGTTCCCCTATGGAGCCAAATAACCCCTTTTTCTGAAAGTGTACAGCCCACTGTGAGTTGGCACCACGGGCAGAACTGCCATTGTACTCTAACCCAGAAAAGGAAAATGAACAACAACAAGCAACAACCAAGACCTGTGAGAGCAGAGTCTCCAGTCTCTTCAACTCCGTGTACAGAAACATGCATCTCTACTCACATCAAAGTAATCGCTAATTTTGGATCCCCGTACAACGGTCTTCCCTGTGGGTGAAAACAGGAGAGAGGAGTTAGCAGAGAGGAGCTAGCAGACAACGTGGCCCACGGTATTGCTGATGAAGAGGAGCAGTGCTAGCGCAGCGCTAAGCTCACCTTGGCTGCTCTCCGACTGATTCTCCGCTTTTCTCTTCCTCCCTCGCGAGGAGTCCGAGTGCTTCTTTTCAGGGGTCTGGGCGAAAAGTCACAAAAAAAACTCTGAATGAATTATAATCTGGATTACAGTAGTCAGTGGGGTGATCATTCTGAAATCACAAAAATTGTGATCAATTTTTTTTGTTTCAGCCCAGCACTGCGACACCCGATTCCACTAATTAACTAAGCATGGTCGTCAATCGCGACTGCGATCTGAAAAATTGAGTGCCCTAGTGCTGGGCAAAAACTTCAAAAAAGCCTGCACCAACATCAACACTTTTTGGATAAGGTTGGGCAATCCTTAAGCAGACGATTCTAACACATTTACAATGCGTTCACACTGCTGGTTTGACACAAATTACATCTTTCCTTACACCCCTGCGGTAAGAATAACTTTTTTTCCTCCAACTGGTGTGAACAGCGGAATTCTGAATGCCACATTTAAAATAGCCACAATGACAGCATCCTCAGTCACAACATGAGCCCTACTACAGCCTCTATTCAACCTCAGGGTCTCTGGAAAAGTCCAGGCACTAGACAGAAGGGAAAAAGCAGAATCTACGTCCACAGAGCCATGACCCTACTGAAATACAAAGTCTGAGTCACTGAAACAGAACCCAAACAGAGGCCAGGACAAGAACACGTGCTAGCCAATTACACGGGTTCTGCCTTCAAATACATACAAAAACCCTTTCATTTCTTCCTGCATGACAACCGACTGCCAATCAATGGTTTAATGGTTTACAATGCAGCACTACACGGACCAATCACATGCTCGGAAGCTCTGCAGTCTTTCAGAACGATGGCGCTGGACAGCGGCCACAGGTGTCACAGCATATGTTGAACCCGGAACAGGCTGTGGCAATGAAGCCAAAAGGCAGATAAAACAGCGACTATTTATTAAAAAGCGCACCCAAATTCTAAGGATAAATCAGTTTAATTTTTCCCAATATTTCAATTCTTAAACAAACAGGACCATGGCTGGGTATATTCATGTTGTCGCAGCAAATTTAGAAAGAGATGCGTCACCTCTACGCATAATCTACAAACCACACACAAGCTGGCATGCAACCATAAGAACCCCGTAGTGTCATTTGGCCAGAAGTCAGTGGTCTAAGAAGACTAAACTTATTCAGTCAAAGTTTTTTGTTTTTTTTTTAAAGGCAAATACAGGTAATTTTTGATAAAACGCGAGCTGTGTCCCTGTTTTGTTTTCTATGAAGGTCAAAGTGTAGCTTACTAAATATAAATGCAATGGATAGACCGACCATGAAAAACAGTTTTAGACTTCTGTTGACAGCACATAACACACATAAAAAGTCATCTTTAATACTGTTGGCTAACAGTTAGCTAGCAAAGAGGGATTGTGAAAGCAGGGTGATGTGTACAAATACCTTAACTGCTCCTTTAACTGTCACATCCAACCTATTTTTACTCTGGCCAACCAGCTTGGCTGTGAAACGTAAGATTTGATCACTAATTGGTCTTATTAAGCATATGTCAGATATGCGTCTTTGTAGCTAGCCAAGGTAGCTTACCGATTAGCCATTAGGTCAAAGGAAATGAAAAAGTTAGACAGGCCGTGGGCAGGACAAAAATCTCATTTTTAAAATAAACATCTTTTCATCAAAGCTGTTACTCAGGACTGCTGGGCTGGAGGACCCGAAATATCAGAAGTGGCTGTTATAAAACTGGGCTCGAAAAGTGCCCCAAACACAAAAGGACCGGCAAAAGCTTCAGAATCTCACACAATTATTGTAAACTGGTGTTGATATTTTTAGGGGTGACCCTTCGGGTGCAGGCCATGCAGACAGCATAGGCGGCCCGTGAGATCAGGCACCTGAATGAGCACAGGCCATGGGGAACATTTCCTCCCTCCACTGCCAGCTCGAGCACAACGTAACCCCCCACCCCCCCCCCCCACAAACCCTCCACACCCCCTCATATAAGCCCTCGACAAAACTGGACATTCACCACCACCCCCCCCCCCATCCCCCCCCCCGCACCCCACAAGACAGACCGTTTTTCTGAGCCTGACAGTATTTTAAAAAGGCACAGTTTACAACTTATAAGAGTCAAGCTATACTTGGTCGATTTCCGAACACAATAAACATGCGATATGTAACAACATAGGCCTGAACTGAGTGCTGTGAATTTTTTCCTGTAATCAATACATGGCTGTAAGACACAAGAGACTAGCCAGCAGAATGCAATCAGAAAAAAGGCCAGTAGGCAGACACAGGATCAGCACAAACAACCATGTGGTTACACAGCCAATTTAAGGCTCTGGACTGTGAAGATAACATACTACCACGGCCTTTGGAGTTTGCCTTCGCGTTCACTGTTGAGAATAAATTGGGCTGGATCACTTCCTCTACAGTAGGATGTTTGCCTTCATTTAAAGCCATAAACATCTATTTTATCTGGGCCATATATGGGTATGTCTCCTCAGGCAGGCTAAGTCAAAAGGCCTTTGCTCACACGCAGGCTAATGTGGAGGAGCACGCAAGCATAGGCCGTCTGACCAGTGAGAACCCTACCTCTGCCCAACCACCCTCAGGCCCTGCAGTACAGAGGAGAAAAAACACAAGGCCTTACGTACTAAATACAGAGGAGAGAAAGAGCGAGAAAGAGAAAGGGAGAGAGAGAGAGGGGGGGGGAGAGAGAGAGAGAGAGAGGGTGAGAGAGAGGCGTCTCTTAATACACACTCCACACTGCGTCACTTAACACAGACACACACACTCCACACTGCCTTAACACAGACACACATACTCCACACTGCCTTAACACAGACACACACACCACCCTGCCTTAACACAGACACACACACTCCACCCTGCCTTAACACAGACACACACACTCCACACTGCCTTAACACAGACACACACACCACCCTGCCTTAACACAAACACACACACTCCACCCTGCCTTAACACAGACACACACACTCCACCCTGCCTTAACACAGACACACACACTCCACCCTGCCTTAACACAGACACACACACTCCACCCTGCCTTAACACAAACACACACACTCCACCCTGCCTTAACACAGACACACACACTCCACCCTGCCTTAACACAAACACACACACTCCACCCTGCCTTAACACAGACACACACACTCCACCCTGCCTTAACACAGACACACACACTCCACCCTGCCTTAACACAGACACACACGCTCCACCCTGCCTTAACACAGACACACACACTCCACCCTGCCTTAACACAGACACACACACTCCACCCTGCCTTAACACAGACACACACACTCCACCCTGCCTTAACACAGACACACACACTCCACCCTGCGTCTTTACACAGGCGCGCACACACAGTGCGTCCCTTAGCACACACTCGGGTTCACCGCTGGGCAGGCTCAGAGTCGGCAGGCAGTGATAAAATGGCTCCTCAGAGCGCCGGCAGCCGCTTGTTTTCTTTGCCTCTGCGAGCCACCGGTGAACAGGTGCAGAGCTGCGGAGCGCGCGGCGTGACCGGGCTCGGTGTGACAGAGCATCTGGCGCCGACGCGCAAAGACGTCCGCGCCGCGAATCGCAATGCGCTTCACCCCTTTTCTCCTTCTCCGTGTCTACTCCGCGAAAAGACGAAATGTGAGAAATGCCTGAAAGGGGTCGTGCCTTCCCTTCTCAAAACCGCGCAAGCTGGGAGCGCACATTAACACTAACTACATATTTAACATCAAGTCAAAGTCGTTTATCTGACGATTCTAAACCAGGAAATAATTTCCCTCTGGTTGCATGTATAGTGTAGAATGTAGCACTTTTTCAAATAGTAACAATCAGTCAAAACAACCAAACAAATTCCTACTTTTTCTCTCATAGTGGAAAGCAAATGTGAGAAAGCATACCTCAGATTCCTTGTCACTTGAGGAACCAAGACTTCCAAAACTGTGGTTCGAACATTCATTGTTTGTCAAGCCCTAGAAACAAAAGCAAACCACAGGGTCTCAAGCAAAATCTGTTTGTCGACAAATAGTCCAGTGTTGTTTCAACATCGTGAATGCTCTAAAGATCATTCCATTATTGGAAAAATTGGTAATGAGGTAAGGGACAGCTGCAGTCCCCGTTCCCGTCCGACTCACCTTGGTGGCCCCCCCGCTGGTGCTCCCGGTGCTCCCTGTGCTTCCACTCACCCCCCCCATAAAGCGCGCCTCCAGCAACTCCTGCCGCCGAGGATCCAGGCTGTGCAGCTCCTCCATCCCACCTGCAAAACACACACCATATACACTATACACACCTGCAAAACACACACTATACACACCTGCAAAATGCACACTATACACACCAGAACTACACACACTATACACTATACACACCTGCAAAACACACACTATACACACCAGAACTACACACATCATATACACTATATACACCTGAAAAACACACACCATATACACTATACACACCTGCAAAACACACACTATACACACCTGCAAAATGCACATTATACACACCAGAACTACACACACTATACACACCTGCAAAACACACACTATACACACCAGAACTACACACACCATATACACTATATACACCTGCAAAACACACACTATACACACCTACAAAACGCACACTATATACACACCTGCAAAACACACACTATATACACCTGCAAAACACACAATATACACCTGCAAAACACACACAATATACGCTATACACACCTGTGCAAAACACACTATATACACTACACACACCTGCAAAGCACACTATATATACTATACACACCTGCAAAACATAGTATACACACTACACACCAGTAAAACACACTATATACACCTGCAGAACACACAATATACACACCTGTTAGACACACTATATAAACACCTGCAAAACACACTATATATACTATATATGATGCTACTACACTTTGCTACATAGCATCAATTAACGAAACTGCTTATAATTATTGTCCCTGCAAGTTCATTTGGCCAGCCAAACTTAGCCCAGGGGGGAACATCTATTCGGTTGTGGTACCGATACGTAGGCTACAGCAGCAATGCAATTAGACAAGCATAAAACAAGGGGTAGTACTCATTAATGTCATTCTGTGCTTGTACAAATAAATGCTCAATTGAAAAAGTAAAACCATTAAAAAAAATTAAAAAAAACATTTTTATTGTTTTCATTTGATACTGTATATATGATCACGTAAATGCCTGATTTAATTCTGGCTGGTGCGTCATTCCTACAGCACTCCACGGCTCATTCTACCTAATTAACTTGTTTCTTGCTCATACAGCCTAACACAGCTAATTAACGGCTTTAGCTAATCATTCACGACCTGGTCTTTTTGCACTTTTGACATCAATAATAAATCTGTAACATTATTGAAATATTGGTTGTACTGAAATATTTGATAATTTGCTTAAAGTTTCCCACAGTGGATGCGTCCCATTAAAAAGACACTCACTGACAATGACCAACATCGATGAGAAGAAATGTTTTGTTTTATCCTACAGTTTTCGTTCTGGCAGCTTTGAACACTTTACCCAGACTATGCTTCATTGATAAAGCCTTAAATTCTGTTAATTTGACTATGCTTTCTGTGATTACTTGCCTGCTCATTTCACTAACTTTGTCCTTTCATTTAGCTCATAGGTATTAAAAACACAGCTATTGTCAGCAATTTCGCAATTATTAATCAATTGATATTATTGTTGAAAATTACATCCATTTGAGTCATGAAAAGTATGGATTGATATCTTTGGATCATAGATGAAAATGTTTGTGTGCCCCTACACTATACTCACCTGCAAAACACACTATATACACTACACACAGCTGCAAAACACACACTATACACCTGCAACACACAATATACACACCTGTATCACACACTATACATAGGCTATGATACACACCTGCAACACACATAGCACACTACACTACACCCTGCTACATCTCACACACCACTAAGGCTGGGTGATAAATCATAACAATAACTGCCAAATATTCTTGACCACAATAACAATGCAGCACACCGGCCTTCTTTTTAATCTTTTTTTCTGTAACCATGGGCGATGCCACAGTGCACTCCAAACTTCTGACGCCATGTGAAATGCTTCCAAGAAACAAAATTACTCCCGTCTAATGGTTATTGATAAGACAGCCAATCAGCAGCACAGCCTTGCAGCTTCCATGTGATCACAAAGCTACATCACATGACCACACAGAAGTGACATGTCCTTGCTGCCGATTGGCTGTCATATCAACAGTGGAGGCTGCAGGGTTGACACGTTATTCAATTTATTTAAGATTTAGATTGAAAACAATACACTGCTTAGATGAAAAGAACCAAGATACAACAGCCAGGCTATTACTGGATCGCATCCATTTAAATTAGAAAATATAAAAATGCAAATAAAAGTAATTAAAGAATAAATAAGACAGTATGAGGACTGTCAAACACTTACACTAGGCCTTCAGCAGATCAAAGCAGTTACAGCATCTCTTTGCACTAACTGCCTAATCCCTCAAGAATATAACAAAATGGCAGTTTGTGTGTGCATGTGTGTGTCCACTGACAGTTATCACATAGGTACACTAGAAGCAGTGGACCCCTTTGAACTCTGTGGATTTAATTTGAACTATATGCAGTTCAAAATGGTTGAATGTCCACCTGTTTGGGATAAACACTTAAAAACTGTCCAACATGCCAGGCTTATGAGCAATGTTATGCAATATGAGCATAGGCCTAATTTTGCTTGCTAGAAACAGCATGAACTTTCATCTAAGACCAGCAGAATAGTACGGACAAGCAGCGTATTTACTCTAGATAACTGCCTGCAAGAATCATCTTGCTAACTGCAGTATGATTGGAATACATTTAAAATCTACGTAATTTTACTTTTCTGCTCATACAGACAATCAGCAAAGCATTTTAATGCAATCAGGTAATCCGAATATCAATTATGCTTTCGGTACATACAATGCGAAATGTGACTAATGACATTCAAATCCAAACGATAAAAACTAGTCATGTGCCACATTAAATTGTGTAATGAATCATCCTTGCATTATCAAAGTCAGTCGATCCATCTTTTAATAGTTCAACCCCAATCCAGTGGCCTACCAACCTCGACAAAAACAAATTTTGGGATGCGACACTGAGACGAATCCAATTGGCTTCTTGTAGAAACTTGCCAATGCAATATATAAAACTTTTCTGAAGAACTTGCTGCAGACATTCGCTTGATGATTCTAGCGTTAGCTGGCCTATTATTATACAAAATCGCTACTTTGGTTAGCTTTAGCTAGCTAGATATAGCTGGACAATACGTCAATGAGCAAACTTGCTGAATGCGTAACCTCACATTCGCCAAGAATAAATCAAGTGCAAAAATACAATGATATTTAGTAATGTAAAGAGGCAACGCTAACGTTGCAATCGTCTGCAACAGCTTACCTACAATTTGCAATGCATAATTTCACTGCCTTCATCTAGTATATGCTACGAAGGCTAGTCTAGCGCTACCAGGTAAACATCCACTGTTGAGGTTGTTGATGTAGCTAGCTCGCTAGTCAAAATGTTACACAGTGGCAACAGCAAAGGTTATCTGGCCAACTATCTGCCTAAGACTGACTGGCAACTCGAGCATGAAAACCAAAACCAGTAACTCGCTGTAGGAAGGCAATTTCGCAGTAGACTATGCAATAAAATGAAGTGCCAAAGACTACTGCAAAGGAAGTTGCTAACGTCAGATAGCAAGTTACCGTTATACGTCGTTAGCAAAATCACCGGGTCCTCCATGATGTCAATCGTCCCGACTCGAACCTTTTTACAGCTGGACTATACAGCTTGTTTTAACTGGACAGCAAAATTGAAAACAATAATCTCTTTTCTAAGTCTGAGTGCTAGCAAGCCATCGACCACTAGCTAGACTAGCTGTATCTTAAATGAAAAATAATTTAGCCACTTAGACTAGTCAGCTAGCTAGCAATCGAGTAGCCCGGAGGATACCTGCAACGTAGCCGGTGTGTAAATAAACGAAACACACAATTAACCGGTTTTATTCATCGCATGCCCTTTTTAGATTTTTTCTTTACTCCATTATTTTCTAAAAAAAATTTCCAGTACATGTAGCCTGTGATGAAGCCAATGAGTTAAATAAATCTACCACTAGCTGCACGAGAAGCATGTTAGTTTGCATTAGCTAGCCTAGCATCAACTAGTTAGCTGCTAACATGGCCTCGGCGAACCTCCATTGGGACTGATTTTCCGTCAGCTTATTTGTCGCACAAAAACAGTTAACAATTCACAAAGAGCAGATGCATTATACTTTCACATTACCTTCCTTGGCCTTCACCGGTACCGTGATATTTTGCTGAGAAATTAAGCCCGATGTTGGGGACGTGGATAACTGGGACCAAGATGGCGTCCCCTCCAAACTTCCACTGTTACTTTGGACACTCATCAAGCTACTTTTCGACGAGAGAAAGCAAATAGACACGGGCGTCAGTGATCATGAAATCCTGTCATTTTCGAAACTTGAAAATCTCTAGCGTCAGTCAATCCATCGGGCACTTTCCAGGCCATGCCACAAATGTGGACATTTTTAACACAAACCTCCCTACACCCCTGCAGTGCGTCTGGAGTGGCCTACCAATCTAACCTTTCCATAGGCGTCAATACTATCGCGAGGCTCCTACACCTCCCACAAGAACAGCACTGGTGACAATGACGAAACAGAAAAATACCCCCCCCCCCCTTCCCTCCTCCCACCCAAAAAAAATAAAAAATAGTATTACTATACTAATTACTATTCCCACACTTGCTTATCGTGTATTTACACCATCATTAATTATAGAATATGTTTGCATTTGATCTGCATGCGCATATAAATTGTCGATCATTTATCGAATTGCAACCTTTCTGCGTAATTTCGTTGCATGTATGTTCTTCCACGGATAATAAACAATACTTTATAACTAATAAAACGTGTTATCATAACTACATGCCAGTGAAAGTTTGGTTCAATATGTTTTGTAATGCAATTAGTACATTGCGCTTATATAGAGGGGGTGTCGCAAGGTAAATCATTCCTTAAATTATAGGCATATCCATCTCTAATCACATGAACATTTTCCTTGTTTTAAACCTTTTTACATGTTATCATATGACATAGAATTGAAAGTGGCTTTAGCAGGTAACTGCAAATAATTTTGCAGTGGCAAGTATAATCGATAAACAGAAGCACAAACGGGCACATTATATTTATGAGTCGGGCATCAGCACGGGCATTTAAATAAAAATGGAAACCCACATTGACTTTCAAAAACTTTAAAAACAGCTTAAGACTAAAAAGGTAATTTGGCATAAATACAATAACAGGATGTAACAGCTGCATATAATATTTTACAAAATATCACCATCAAAGGACAAGGTTGCGCAAAACTCACATTGTCTATACTGCAGTTGATTCATAGATAATTCATACCCATGGTCTTCCTGCATCTCTCTAATTTTTTTCACTGATTAAAGTTGCTACTCTATTCAAAAGCAAACAATGAAAGCATTTATATATGTGATCTCCTTCAAATTGATCAAAACCCTACTGTTGCTTGTCTTCTATGCTTGTGAATTTGGACACAGATTGCTCTTCAGTATTATTACACATATCTGACTGGATAGGGATTGAAGGTTTTTCAGGTACAGAAGGTCAGATAAATGAACAAAATATAGGCACTGCAGCCAAAGCAATTTGATATATTGAATTTATAGTTTATTCAATACAGTAAAATGTTTTCTAAACAGTTCAAAGGTTTTAAAAATAAAATACAATTTTGAATTCAACCACATTCAACAATTCCCAAATGCTAAGTATCAAGAGGAATTAAGGGCAACCTTCATATTTACTTTAGTTCTGTTTTATTGAACACTGAGGGACAGACCCTGACTTGAGATCAAAATATATAAAATAATAGGCATAGGTAATTAATGCTCTTTTTGGAAAATATGGCATTTGGACATAAAATTTAAACGTCACATCAATGACCCATACACATGTACACACACACACACAGACACATAAATACATCACATGTTTTCCTGACAGCATTTTGATTTAGGCATATGAGCGTCTGAAATACAGCAATGATGAAACCCCCCTAAATGTAGATATACTGCCAATTTCTTTAAAATTAAATTCAGTTATGCCTTGTAGCTGAAAATAATGACCTGTGTGCATGTAGCGGAGCAAACGTAATTATATTCAGTGCAATATTCAGTGTGGACCACCCATTTACGCAGGTGCATATGTCAACTTAGAAAATACACCAGTCTGATACACTTGAGCCCAATGAAGCTGAGAGTGTGTATAAAGAACTTAAGATCTTTAAGTCAGGAGCAGGCCCTTACTGTGCGTGCTAACAAAACAACGCTAGGCAAAAGCAGCCTACACCAAGGATATTATCAGAACTCCCCTGCATATGTGTAATACTGGAGGATGTGTTCAATATTGAATCAAATCCGCCCTTATTTCTCATCCACGGTGTGCATCTTGGCGTAGTTTTGAATAGAAAAGTAAGTGCAAAAGGTTCCTGAAAATATCTGGGAAATTATCTCATTAGTGCTTCCAAATTTGATGGTTAAAGGTTTCTGCATTTGAAGCATTTCATAAAAATTACATGTCAAACACACCTGAAATCCTCCGCAAAATACACTTCTCAACTTAGACAAGCGGCCTTCAAAAGGTTTCAACAAACCGTGTACAAAAATACATTAACCAATTCATTAACACGCAACAGGCTTACATGGAACATGCGTTTGTTTCTAACTTGTACATTTTAGACTCGAGGTCCTGTTTCATACTCCCCTGTCTGCTGGCTGGCAGCTGGACGCTGCTAAATGGTCGTCTCGGTCAGGCAGTCCAGATTCTCCAACACTATCTGCTCGCTCTCGTCATCAGTGCTGCTGTCCTTGTCTCCGGTCTCTACAGGGACACACACATATTCCGGACCTGGTTCAAGCACCTACTTGAAATAATTGATTGCGATTTTATAGGTCATTTTTTAGATAATCAGAACACTAATTTAGTCAGGAAAATGGCAAGCATTGTTTGGCTGAATGGCCTGTTCTTGTCATTAGGTTATGTTATGTTATGTTATGTTATGTTATGTTATGTTATGTTATGTTATGTTATGTTGTTTATAAAATCTGGAAATACCACCACAGATCCAAGAAAATTTTCAACAAAACATTTTGTAAAGCAAAACATCCAATCGCACGAAAGAGTAATTTTTGTTCAGAATACTGGGGAAAAGAAATGTTTCTTTTACAATTATCAGTGATTTGCAGGCACTTTGCAAGTGTCTAAAGGGTTAAATTTGAAATATTTATTTGACCCAGGTTTGATACATGCATTAATACCTGCATTTACATATATGGGATGTGCACCAGGACTACACAACACCAGCCCAGCAGGTTTTTTCAGCTCTGTAAACAAACCCTATAAAGCTCTCAGAGCCAAGGAAGGGAAATTGAACTGGTGCAGCCAAAACAGTGACAAATAGATTGTGGAGATAAAGTACAAAGTCTGCAGAAGCTGCATTTCCTCCACACCTGGGTTCAGCAGTCCTGGTGATGCATTCATCACGAACTCTAATGAACTCCAGTCTCAGTGTAAGGCATCGTGCCCTTTCATTGGCGGGGATTTAAAAAGCATAGACCGAAAATCATTTGCAAAACGACATCACCAGCTGCACCAGACCCGTAATGAAAGACGCGTGCAGTGTTGACGCACGCATGCGATTATTGCAATAATATGACGTCGACGCGTGTTTGCGGGGCCCATGCGGGATGGTGTACCCTGGTGCTGCCGGCGTTTCTTCTTGCGATCGTAGTCGTGCTTGATCTGGCGCGCCACCGCAGTCACCACCAGAATTCCCACGAGCACACACAGGGCGGTGCTGAACATCCACATGGCCTCGGAGGCCCGGCCCACAACCGGACTCGCCGAGACTCGAACTGAACACAGACGCGACACAGGGGAGCGAGCTGTTACCTCTCAGCCTCAGAACATGAGCGTAGCCCTGCTCTCGAGCCTGCCTGCCTGTGGCACGCTAATGCAGGAAGCTTTCTGAACCCTCAAGCATAAATGCATCTTAAAGCATCTGCATACGCTGCTGTACAATTTCATGTGTGTGTGTTGTTTCGATAATCCGTGCTCTGTGTTTTTACACATTAGAAACATGTTAGGTTATATTAGAATTAAGGCTTCTATGCAACAATGGCTATGCAACATGATGTTCAGAAATGCACCTGTACTCACAGTTGGTTGATGTCAGCGTCTCATTGAGCAGGCGGTTCTCTACCGCACATGACACAGTTATGTCATGCGTGAGATTGACTAACAGGGTGCTGGTGATGTTGTAAAGTTCAGTCTCAGGAAGCGTTGTGTTGTACGTGCGCACTGTGCCCACAAGGGGGTGCTCTTTTCCATCGATGAACCAGTGGACCATGGGTTCAGGGAACCCTCCTCTGGAGTGACAGGTAAAGTTAGCCTCGTCGCCCACCGCCCCATCCTCTCTCTCTACCACAGGGTGGGTGAAGTGAGCTGAGGAAGGAGGCAAAGTGCTTTTGAGGGTCACATTTTTACCCATAGCTTTAAAAGCACATCTTTCTCTGGAAAAAATCAGTGACCTTTCACTTACCACTAAACGTGTTTACATAACTGAAACTTGAAATTAAGGTTTTCTGTTAAAGATTTAACCCGGATTTTACAATATACCCCAAGAACTGTGACATTAATTAGAGGGTTTCTGTCAAATATTCAACCAGGATTTTACAACGTGCCCCAAAAAAGTGCTTAGATTAATGCAGAAAGAACACAACAGGCAAGTTGGTTTATTTGAACAGGCTCATACTACCTCTGGATGCTGTTTTTCCACACAGAAGGGTCCCTAGCATCTTTAACATCAATCATCAACAGTTTACAGGTAAGAGACTTACCGGCAGCACTGAGACACACGGTACACAGGGGAGCGCTGGACTGCTCTCCTGGGCGGGTGAGGTAGCAGTCGTAGCTCCGTGCATCTCGCACGGTGACATCAGAGACGAGCAGGGAGACGTCGCCGTTCCGCGTTGCGTCTGCTACGAGCCGCGTCCTGCTCCTGCTCGATGCGGACTGCGTCACTTCCCCCTCCTCTCCCAGCACTGATCTGTGCACCAGTTCAGTTCCTGTCCTCCACTCCACGGACACGTTCCCACCGTCCAGGTCGAGCGTTCCGTTATAGACGCAGGGCAGAACGGCAGACTTTCCGACCATCCCAAGAACACACGCGTCTCCTACAAAATGAACAAGCTGTATTTTGCGATTCACTCTGGACACAGTTCGTCATGTCATTTCAGAAAATGACATGTTGAAATGCATGTAAAATAAGTACTCTTTTAACATTACCAGTTGTAAGATATATAGTGCTTGCATGATTAAATATGAGAACAGAAGAATACATAATGAAGAGAAAAAAACCTTCAGTTCACAGAGGTTCATTATTTACTTCTAGTCTAGAACAGGGGTGTCCAATATTATCCAAAAAGGGCTGATATGGGTGCAGGATTTTGTCTTAGAACAGCACTAAGATTATCTGATTCTACAAGGTCTTGATTGAAGACCATATTTAATTAGTTGAATCAGGAGTTTTAAATTACAAGGTTTACGCCAACTTCTGGATTTTGTTTAAATCTTCTTGCGTTACCTTAAAAATGTTTCATATAAAGTACATTTGATTTGCTGCTACATTTTATTCTGGTGTTTGTTCATAACTTTATACAGGTTTATTAGTTCTGAACACCATCCAGAAAGCCAGTAACACTGCTTTTCCAAGATACAGTATGCAAGCTAAGCTTACCTACCTCTGATCGTTCTAAGCTGATTGTAAGAAGCCATAAAATCATTCTCAGCCACCTTCAATAACCTGCCGTCCATTCAACAGGGAGAATGTGATTTTATTCCCTTATAACATACAAGTACTGAGCTGCATTTTAATTCTCAAACATGGAAAGTTTTCTACTTTAATAAAGACGGAAATAACCAAAATAATACTTTTCCCCGAAGTATATATATTTATTCATGAGAAAATTTGTGTTACAAATATCAATGCCCTTGTTTTCAGTACATTGTGCACCCTGTATTCACAAGGATAGAACTACTGGATAGTTGTTTTTATGTCTTTTATGACATTGGTGAATATATTAAGGGGATCTTTGGCCATTCCTCCAAACATAATCTTTCAAGTTTCTTCAGATCCCTTGGACAGAATTTGTGTATTTCTGTCTTAATTTCAAATGATACATTTTCCATCAGGTTCATGTCTGTCACAGCTAAACATTTCCGGCTGATTTTAGGCATGCTTTGGTTCATTGTCTGAACACCGCTATTCCAACGCAAATTCCAATACTGAACACTATAGAAGATGACTTAGCATTGTTAGCCATTCAAAGAGAGGGTGCATAATGTAATTAAAACAAGAGTGTGAATAATGGTGACTCATATCATATATTTTCCTCTGAGCAACTGTGTAAAAATATCATTTTCACATGTTTGAGCATAAAATTACCTGTATTATATCATTTACACAGGGCTCTGAATAATGATATATAATTGAGACTACTATAATATATAAAATTCAAAAAAAGTTCCCACCAGACAGAGTAAGGCCCAAGTTATTTGAAAGTATGCAGGGAAATATTGGTCGCATTGCTTCGGAATAATGCTTGTTTACTCCCAGTGAAATATGCCGGTGAAAGTTTGGCTGTAATTTGGCAGCATTTTGATATCAATAATTTGTTAACCAGACATATTTTTAGGTAGACCAATTGTTTTTTTTTTTGCAGATGTATACAGAGAATAGCCCATGCTTCACGTAGCCTACGTTACTTTACTTTTTATGTTGACTATTAACGCGCCCCGTACAACAACAAAAAAATTAAATACTTACCAAGTGACAGCATACTTAACAGCAATCCGGTGGTCCAAATAATTAACATAGTTTTCAGGAAGGATCGGTAGACCTACACCTGGATGTCGCCCTGGGTAGTGTGGTACAGGCGACAGGAGTAGGCTTCTTGCTAAAATGCAGATGTTAGTATTTAAATACAAAGGCCCGTGTCACCACACACACACATTTCTTTTGAAGGTATATCATGTCCACCGTCCTATTTATCAATGGCTTAAATCAATGAGGTTCTACGAGCACGCTAGCTCCCATTTAAATTAACTTTAGAAGAATGCAAAGCATTGCGGAAAGCAGACAAACAAGAGGAAACAGTCTAAATCTCTGGATAAATCCAGACGTGTCAGAGCATGTCTTAATGTCTTCCTCCTTCGTCTGCAGGTATTGCAGTAAACTTTTTCCGAGTGAATGCTCATATCTGGCCTATATACCTTTCGATATTTTTTTTTTTTTTTAAATAATAAAATGTCCAATAACGTATTTTCAAAATCAGTGGGCAACATTTAATAATAAAGCTTTATACAAAGAGATGTTTATATCAAGAAAGCAGTATTCTTCCTTGATTTGATAAATAGACATTTCGGATATAAATGTTTTATGTTAAAGGGGGAAGACGCCTGTGTTATCATACATAATGGTAATCATGATCTTTTGTGATGTTCTTGACGACAATCGTAGGTGTTACTATTTTGTAGGATATAGTAATTACATATTTCGCAGTTACACAATTGTCTACCCCGCCTTACGGTGTACAGTACACATAATAACAACCTTAAACGCAAACATATTTATCATTAACAGTTAGGTAACAAGCCAATACACTTAATTAAGAACGCAAACATTACAAAGTTTTTTTAGAAACAAAAAATGACTCACCCCACGTTATTCCTCAAACATTTCTTCCTTCTGACGTAAACGGTAAAAGAGGAGACTTTGTGTAGTAGACCGGTTTTACTGCTTTTCCGTGAGTGGTAACAGTAGCTGCTCCTACCTTCGGGCCTTACAGGAGCTCATGATCAACTTTTCATAATAAGAGCAAATCTGTATGTAATTTCGGTTTATAAACGCACGATTAGCTGGGACTAGTTGATTCATTGTAGTACACATATATTGCATATATATATTTGCATATATATTGGTCTAATTCCAGCAGGATCACTTCCCTGCTGAAAATTCCAGCTAAGACCAGCTAGGATTCTAAACTGGTTTAAGATGTGTTTCTGACACTACTGGTCATAGCTGGTCATAGCTGGTCTGTGGCTGGACAAAGCTGGTCAAATATAGTAAAACTGGAGTAAGCTGGTGGTCGAATGACTATATAAACTGGTCAGCTGATTGACCAGCTAAAAGTACAGTTTGAACAAGCTTGATTATCTTAGCCTGGTTTAAGCTTGCATTTTCAGCAGGATTCACTGTGACACTGGAACGATTAAGACTATTTAATGAGACAAATGCATCCAAGACAGATACTGGTTTTTGGAGTGTAACCATCACATTATTTTTTTTAATATACTGAGATGTTCAATAAATATCTAACGATCATAGCTCAGGAGGTAAGAGCGGTTGTTTGGCAGTTGGAGGGTTGCTGGTTCAATCCCCCGCCCTGGGCGTATCGAAGTGTCTCTGAGCAAGACACCTAACCCCTAATTGCTCCCAATGAGCTGATTGGTACCTTGCATGGCAGCCTTTCACCGTTGGTGTGTGAGTGTGAGTGTGAGTGTGAGTGTGCGTGTGCGTGTGAATGGGTGAATGGGTGAATGAGAGACATCAATTGTAAAGCGCTTTGGATAAAAGCGGTATATAAATTCAGTCCATTTACCATTTACCATCATATCCAGGTAATAAGGACATATAAACATTTCGATTCATGTTCTGACCACAAGGAGGCGATCTTT
This sequence comes from Anguilla anguilla, assembly GCF_013347855.1. Classification (NCBI taxonomy): domain Eukaryota; kingdom Metazoa; phylum Chordata; class Actinopteri; order Anguilliformes; family Anguillidae; genus Anguilla; species Anguilla anguilla. The sequence continues at coordinate 30,498,772 of NC_049215.1, read as the reverse complement.
TTTTATGATTGTCAAATCTTCGGGGAAGTTCGAATGTGTCCGGAAATTTTCGAGCACGCCAGCCATTTTTGTCTGAGGCTGGGCTGGTAAGCTGTACCACGGCTAGACAGCTAGGTTCGTGTTTAGTGAATGCTAAGTTGTTAAGTAAAGACCGAAACAGTTCATAGCTTTCTTTACTTAAAGTTAGGTCAGTCCAAACATATTTGAAATGTTGCAGTTTTCCTATTCTTTCGTAATCATCTTACATTTAATGTTTGTTTGAATGATAACATTATTTTTCACCACGGGATTTCCAGCTTTATTACGGAGTTATTGGATGGTTACATTTCGCTAGCTAACTGCAGCGACGGACGTAATGGAACTTTCACAATACTGGACGAAACATGGATATATTGTATTTAATTTATTTAATAAAATAACGTACAGATGCAGTTGTTTTGGATTGCACCGTCCAAGTACTTTTTATTCGTCATATGTTATGGGGAGGTCCTCGTTAAGGTACCAAAACAATCATACTAACTTTAGCTGTCATACAAGTGCACGTGCATGCTTCTCTGCAGGGCAACATGACGTAAGTGCCAATTCTCCACTGCGCTCCTCATTGTCTGCACTGAGTGCGGAACGCAATTTCATTCGGTATCTTTCAACAACATGCAAATTAATGTCAAAGAAAAACAGCTCCGATGGTGTTGCAAGTAATGATGATGCGGATCCAGAAGACTGTGTAATAGAAGAGAGAGAGGTAGACCAGCTGTTCCAGCAGCAGATCCCCACTGGTATCGGTGAAGGGTACAACAGAGTGTTCATCGTCCACCCGGACGTGAAGTGGGGCAGTAAGAAGCAAACCTTGACCACAGGTCAGTTTTGTAATCAAGATGATTGCCTATAAAATTAACCGTTCTACAGTGCCTCGCCTGAACGTAGCTTCCGTCGATCAAACAAAGGTAAAAACAAAATGTATAGTTCTATTGTCCCCTTAAACCACATTGACCGCATGAAAAACTAGCAAGGTTCTGGTATGTTTACCAATACTGTGCAAATGCCCACGCGAATATTCGTCCCAGTAATGTTGCTGGTTGTGTTTTAAGCTCAACTTCAAATGGATGAAGCTGTGGGATTGGTGAACACCCTACAGAACTGGACTGTTGTCGACAAGATCATTCTCTCCACAAAAACGCCTGAAAAGAAGAAGCTGTTTGGCAAGGGGAACTTTCAGATGCTCACAGGTCTGGATTAAAATAACTATGCTGAGGCATATCTATGATTCACTGCCAATCTCTGTCTTTATGCACTTTCGCCAAATAAAAACAAATCCTGCATAGTATGCCTTTAAGCCTACACATTATTCATTTTCTATGGACAGTATATGTCTGCTTGCTGTTCAGGCCCATGTGCACTCAAAGAGCATGATTGGAATTGTGTCAATATTTTGTTTCAGAGAGGATCAAGGGAAAGTCGCATATCACTGCAGTGTTTGTGAATGTCGAGCGCCTGTCTGCTCTGTCAGAGGTAAGGTTCCTCCTCCCCCTCAATGCAACACCAGCTGCTCTTTTGGTACTACAATTATGTGTGTAAATTATTTGGTCATTGAAAGCAAGTTCAGGCCTACTGAAAGTTTTCCCTCATACTGTGTAAGTGCCCAGGCCCTCCCTGTGACAGCCCTGTAACCTGCACTGTGCATTTTGATGTTTTGATGGGTTGTGCGTGTGTGTGTGTGTGTGTGTGCGTGCGTATGTGTGTGCGTGCGTGCGTGCATAAACAGAGGGAACTGGAGGAAGCTTGGGGGGTGAAAGTGTTGGACAGGTACACTGTAGTCCTCCACATCTTTCGCTGCAACGCTCGCACCAAAGAGGCCAAACTGCAGATCTCTCTGGCTGAGATTCCTCTGTTAAGGTAGCCCTCACCGGACAATGTTGTCCATTTCACTGACACACTCAGGCCTGGTTCAGATTTCCCATTTAATCACTGAATACACTACATGCTGTCAGATTGGCAATATAGTTTACATAGGCGAATTAATTATCATTATGTACTTTCGTATGCAAGATCATTTCTGGGGCGAATGCCAAACAACTGCCATTATTCACAATTTATTTTTCAGGAAGCGGTCGATTTTCCTATTTGAAATCGGACGCATTTTGACACCTGAAAACACACGTTGGTGACACATCTGAAGGCTATAATCTAAGCTTTAGCTCACAGTGCTTGGTTTCTTTTTTGCTTGTGATCACAGGTCTCGTTTGAGAAATGAGTTGGCACATTTGGACCAGCAAGGTGGAGGATCCAGGTATATAATGGGTTCAGGTAGGTGATTGGAAAAAGTTAAAAATGGTATGCACATAGTGGAACCCTATTGTTAGGATTTAGGATATTGGAGGGTACAGAGTATGTCATATTTTAGGCATTTAGTAGATGCTCTCGTTTACCCAGAGCAACTCATACACACAGTGGGCTAAATTCAGTAGTAGTTGTGTGGTGATGTAGTTGGGATGTGTGGTGATGTGGTTGGGCATGTGGTGATGTAGTTGGGGTGTGTGGTGATGTAGTTTGGGCGTGCGGTGATGCAGATTTGTTGCAGGTGAAACGATGATGGAGGTGCAGCAGAGGATCCTCAGGGAGAGGGAACTGAAGATCCGCTCCGCCCTGGAGAAGCTCTGCAGGAAGCGGCACCTGCTCCGCTCGCAGCGCAAACAGCGCCAGTTCCCCACCGTCTCCATCGTGGGCTACACCAACTGCGGTGAGAGGAGGGTAGGGGGACCGCCGCAATATGAATTTCCCACAATGCCCTGAGCTCGCGGTCAGCCGTTCATTCTCAGTGACCCGGCTGATCCCGCTCTTCCAGGAAAGACCACCCTAATCAAAGCACTGACGGGCGACGCCGGACTGGAACCCCGCAACCAGCTCTTCGCCACCCTGGATGTCACCGTCCACGCGGGCCAGCTGCCCTGTCACATGACCGTCCTGTACGTGGACACGATCGGCTTCCTGTCCCAGCTCCCGCATCAGCTGATCGACTCCTTCTCCGCCACCCTGGAGGACGTGAGCCATTCGGTGGGTATCCCTGCTCTTGTGGCAGTAGGGCCAGCTGTAGGCCGGAAACATGCGCTACGCAAGTACGCGAACGCGAATGGCAGCGCCAGGGTGACACACTGCAAATGCACGGCCCGGTCCTGCATACTCAGCATGTGTTCTCGGGTCCCTGTGGAGCTAATAAACCGGAGGCCTCCAGGGGGCGATCCAGGGCAGGTGCGAAAGACTGAAGAGCAGAAGAAAGGACAGATCGAAGAAGGCCGCTTCATCCTGCTGTGGCCTGCTGTAGCGCCCCTCACTAAAAAAAAAAAGTCTGCCAGGGTACACATTTTAGAACGCAACAACGCATCAGATCGACTTTGCGTAGCTAAGTGTCTGCGTTTCTGTACATACGTAGGGTATGTTTCCAGCCTTACTCAACTGTGGTCCAAGAAACCAGTTACTGTCCTGGAGAGAAAATGAAAATTTCTGGAAAAAAAATAAATAAATTTTAAACCTTGGAATAACAATCTGATATGGTTACCATGGTGTTTGCGATGCAGTCATGTCCCATCGTCATGGGTCTTCCTGTAGATCACCCTTAGATCGTAATTTCTGAGTGGCATTGACTAAGCGATCCCAAAAATGCACGTATTTCAGGATTTGATCGTTCACGTGAGGGACGTCAGCCACCCGGAGACGGTGAACCAGAAGGCGAACGTGTTGAGCGTTCTGAAGAGCCTGCAGATCCCCGAGCGTCTGCTCAACTCAATCTTGGAGGTCCACAACAAGATCGATCTCGTTCCTGGGTATGATTAACTGCGTCTCCAAACACAAAGACTAAAATACGCGTCTCTCATTAATGAATTAACCCGTTTCCTGTGGTTCCTTTGTATACCACAGGATGAAGTAACCCGGTATTTGTCCTCTCTGATCTCCAGCTACCAGCCCTCCGAGGTGGACACCCTGTCTGTGTCAGCTCTGACGGGACAGGGTTTGGAGGACCTCAAGCAGAGAGTAGAAGCCGCCATCTTGGAATCCACAGGCAAACTCATTTTGACCCTCAGGGTGCCACTGGACACTTCTCAGTTAAGGTAAATATTTGAGGAGTTTCAACGCTTAAACAGTGAACAAACACACCATTTACAAATAAGGTTTAAAGTGTTTTGTTTAATTCAGTGACTATTGAAAATATTCTGCTTTTCATTTTAAAAGGCTTTTCATATGTACAACTCAAAAACAGAAATACAGTTTGTTCTTACTAGCAGGTTTTTCAGGCACATGCGGTATTAAACCAACACCGTTAGTTTAATTCTTAAACAATTGTTGTAAACAGTTTGATTAAACAAAAAGTGCAAAATCAATATTATCATTATTATTAGTAATAGTATTATTAATAACCTATAGCGTAACTTATGTTATTGTACAGCACATTTTCATACAATGAAGTGCAGCCAAAATTGCTTCACAGTAAGTCTTAAACTAAATTGTGACCTCACGTTTTTTGTGTACGTGCATGTGTGTGTGTGTGTGTGTGTGTGAATCTCTCAACAGCTGGCTGTATAAAAATGGCACCGTTCAGGAGGTGAGCATAGAGGCAGCAGAGGACGTGGCCTCCGTCAGGGTCATCATCAGCGCTGCGGCGTACGGACGCTACAGGAAGCTCTTCCAGGTCACCGCGTGACCCCTGTGCTGGTATAATGCAGCGGAGCAGTTGGGATCGTGCACGCATAAGCAATGTGTTATACACACTTAATGCTGCATCTGCCCTCTCCTGAAGACCCGTATTCAAATACAGGACTGGCAGACAGCCAAAAATCTTTGGCCGTGTCCTAAAACGCTTCCTTGCGCACTCCCAGTTGCACAGGTGAGAGCGTACCGCCAAGTATGCAAGTGTGCAACACATGCAAAGTGGTTTGGATTTGGTGCGTATCCTCACCATGCCACGACCTCTGACCTCAACACAAAGGAGAGGTTACATTGGCTCTACCGCAGTGGACTGAGGACTTGTAAGGTGCATTTCTGCTTTTCACCCAGTGTCTGCTGGGATAGGCTCCAGCCCCCCGTCGACCCTGAACAGGAGTAAGCGGTTTACAAAGTGGATGGACGTTGGCTGTATATTTCAGAATTTAAGAGCAGAAATTAAAATGCTTTCAATCATTGCTTTTGCCTCGTGCTTATACTGTGTTTTATTACTGACCTTATCCTGATGTCTTGAGAATTTTAAAGAGGTGGATTCAAATATCCACAAACCGCAGAGAGGCAGCAAACATGGGTAAAGCACACTTCAGTTTATGCTGCTATATTCTGGCCACCCAAATACACACCCAGGGAACTCTGGGGCAAGCCAACTTTGAGCAGGGTACCTGTTCGAGAACAGCTATTAATACACAGACCGTGGTCTTCTATACATGTGCACATTAGAGGTAGTATTAATTTTGGAATATGACCCACTCCATTGATTTCTACCACATTACAACATTGAAAAGAGCAGAAACGCATCTCACAATTTGCTGCATAGATAAAATATATTGTTCTTCTGGTCATTGTGATGAGCTGCGCTGAAACTAGCAGGATAGTCAGATTCTTCTGAACAGCAATGGATAAGAATGGAAGGGAATGGAATAGATCATTTCATCATCAAGATGTTAATCAGCTGCAGATATGGAAAACGAGCTATAAAATCTACTGAGTGCCAGTGCCTGAATACAACCTGAAAACACCCAAAAGAAATCCACCCTTCGTTATAGGACATTAAGCAGAAAGCAGGCTCTTCAGTCCTTAGTAAGACACAGAATGAGGCTCTGTCTACAGCAGTGGTTCCCAACCCTGTTACTGGATTATCGACCAACCGGTAGGTTTTGAGTTCTACCCTAATTTGGCACACCTGAGTAGCAGCTCAATGAGATATCCAGCTGTTGAATGAGGTGTGCTCTGTTGGGGTTGCAGTGCAAACCTACAGGAACAGGGTCGGGAGTCGCTGGGCTTACGGGACGGGCTCGGCGCACGCAGTCCGGGCCAGTTTTTCGTTGAGTGCGATCACGAGGCCGCAGAAGGGGACGGTCCCCACGAAGTCTCCGGCGACGACGTTGAGGCTGTCGGAGCGCGTGCCGGGGCTCTGGAGCTGCAGCCAGTCCATCAGACACGCCTCGTTCTCCAGGGTGAGCTTCCGCAGGGAACTGTGCAGCGCCATGTAGCGCCTTTCCGCCGTCAGGTTCAGACCCGCCACGAAAAACTCCTCTACAGGGATGGGGACGAGGGAAAGGAGTAGCGGTTTTAGTCGCACGCACAACACAGTCGGCGTCCCTCGTGGACTTAAAACTGCTGTTTACCTAATGCATCCAAATTGGGCTGAAGGGAACTCTTTGATTTCATCCCTAGGCTGCCAAAAATGCACACAAAAAATGTTTCCAACCCTTGGCATAAAACAGTTGAAAAGAAATTACCCCTTTAAACATAGGAGCATTTGAAAATTATATGAGGCACCCCAGGCTGTGAATATATCTGAAAGAGCTGTGGGCCAGTGCTGTGTTAAAGCTTTTAATGTTTACAGTCCCCAAGGTCTCAGATCGCAAATATGCGATTAGAATGTTCTTAACTGAACATTCTAATGCTGATGTAACAATCACTACTGGTAATTCAGAGCAACGGAGTTCTAGAACACTTGGAATTCAGAAAAAAAAACATTGCAATACACCTACTCTTCAAATGGTTAAAACGTGAAGAAGTATAGAATATAGAAATGTTTCTAGACCTCATTTCTAAATGCTTCACCGGGCACTTCCCGCCAGAAACGGCAAGCTTTCACTGGTCCACAGGGACACGGTCCCAGCAACCCAAGCATTCAATCGCGCTCGTAGGGGTCCTCACCTGGCCGTCCCTTCTCCTTCTGCTGGTCCAGGTAGCTAACCACTTCTGGCGCGGTCCGCTTGTTGGCCCACCAATAAGGAATGCCTGGCCAGAGTTCCAGGTGACTCGCGACGGCGTCGTCATCGTAGGACAGCACGACCTGGTACCGCGACCCCCACAGACCCCTCAGGGTCAGGTCAGAGCCCTGAGCGAACAGGAAGACGGGACGTTTACCACCGCCGCGTTCAAGGCAGTACAGACCGCTGGTGAAGTCCCCTCAACTTCACATATATGGCAGTACTGACAACAGACTACGTTTACTATATGACATACCACAGGTGATGTGTTCCTGTTGCACGTAACAAATATAACTAGCAATGCTACAAAACTCTACGGATGCAAATCTACTGCAAAGGCTGAATAACTGATCTTGAGGGAAGGCGAGATAGTAGACGTGGGTGGGGGGGGCTTGCCACTGTCATCATTGCTTTTTGGTTTTGGTTTTCTTTCAGAGCTTTGAGAAACTTGGACGTTTTAAATTTGATCTGAGGGCTCACCGTACGTGGACAGAGCTTTTGGCCAAAAATCCTCTTCAAATTAAAAATGAACCTCTCGTGACGCTCTTCACTTAGGCCTTCAAAATGGCTGCATGCTAAAATAACAACCTCCTTTGGGTGGGAGTCAAGCCATGCTGCAATTTTCTCCAGAGTTTCCTGCAAAAAAAAAAAATTTATATTAAAAAACCATACATCTGTAAACAGCTGGACATCAACAAAAGATTTACCTGCCCAACCTCTTATTTCCATGGGTCATTTCTTTAGCAAGCATCGTCATCCAGAGGATTTTCATTCAAATATTTTCAGATAATTGGGATGGCAGGTAAATTAGAGAGTGGCAGGGCATACCTCATACAACGTCAAACAACCACATTATAAATCTCCAAATATATCCAGAAGTCAATGTTTGTAAGGAGTGAAGATCTATGATCACTGGAGTTATTTAGTTTGGAAAACCAATGTGTTAGGAATGTGGCAAACTCTCAGTGAAAAGTGCCAAATAACCTGTGAAAAGTGGCAAACACCCTGTGAAAAAGTGCCAAACTATCTGTTAAAATTGCAAACTGTCTGTGAAAGTTGCAAAAGCAGCACACTCCCTGGGAGAATTTGCAAACTCACTGTGAAAAGTGCAAAACAAAAATACTGTAGGTACAGGTTGCCCATAACTTGACGGATGGCATTCCCGCCATTCCCATTCCAACGTGCCAGGTCGCGGGCGTCGGACTCACCAGCACTGTCGATGACGTGTAGATGACGTGAGTGAAGTACAGTTTGTCAAAGGGATCTTGTTGTTGTTTGGAGGCAATCCGGAGGTCAAAGTATCGAATTCCTTCCTTCAGCTGTTCCACAACATCTCTCTCCTGTTGCCAGTTTCACAGAGGTGACAAAATGAATTTGACATGACCGGCAATTCCAGTTTTTACCTTCCCGCTAATAAATGTGTTATTTTAACACGAAATTTCCTCATTGCAAGCATTGCAAGTATCGCCCAGTGTTCCTTATTGGGATCGTTCTCAAAATATCGAAGGAATTCTGCAGTGCAATAGGGCTGAATCAGTTTGTACTCCCTGTATACCCCACAGTGGCACTGACAAAAGAACAGGTAGTAGCTGCTAAATGCGTAATGTCAAAAAAGGCGCAGGCCACTGGGTCGCCCGCTCGGTAAAAGAGCCGCCCGCGTGTGGCGCCAGGGTGGGCACCCGTGCCAGTCCCAACTGTGGCCAGGAGTCCCACCGGGGCGGTGTATAATTGGTTTTGGCGCCGCTCAGGGATATGGGAGGGATACAGTTTGTAGGCCATCTGGACGCCCGTGCCTACAGTAGCTCTCTGCACACGTGTATGATTGGGTCTCCTCCAGCCCGGCTCTGCGTATGCCTGACTTCTGGCTGTGGCGTGAAAAGAAGCAGCTGGCTGGGCAGCCGTGAGTTTTCGGAGGGAAACCGCGGATTGCCGGCAGTAGGGAACTAGTATATGAGCATGCCTGCACATAGTTTGCGGATTGGACATTCCGAATTCATGTAGGATTTGAGATGCCAAATAAAAAAATGTAAAAATGTTAAAAAGACGCAGACCTGTGTTGTTGCCCATCTGTAGATGATGGGACGTGTGAGGCAGTAGAAGAACTTGTCCACCAGTCTGAACGAGTCCGACTCAGATCTCACCAAAGGGGAAGTGATGTCGAGGCAATAGCTCATAGCATCATGGCTGCCTGCGAGAGAGAAAAAATGATATCACCTTAAAAGGGGGCGGGGGGGGACATTTCCATCACCGTTCGCTATCCTTCTCTTTGGCTCTGTTCAGCGCTTGGGTTAGTACTTCACCCTGCCAGCTTACCTTTAAATCACTGTTTATCCCTCAGGTACACATTCACACCATTTCTTAATGGTATGTTAATGGTACTCAGCTGGTTATGAGTCATAGCGTCAGAGTCATCTGTTCTCGTGTGTTGCGGCTTCAAAATCGACTAGACACGTGCTGCTAATCACAGGATTAGGCATGTAACCACAGTACTCCACGCATACTGCTAGCTATAGTGCTAGACGCAGACCGCTAACCACAGTACTAGACACGTACTGCTAACTGCAGTACTATATGCCATTAAGTTTACGGAGATATACTATGTTGAAAACGTGTCCTTAAGTCGGCCAGAAATGCACCTGGTAAGCAGCAAGGGGGTGCTTAAACCAGGAAGTCCCCATTTACAGAGAACCAAAACAAGCTCTCTTTCTCGTCTGTGCAGTTAGGAAGTGTGTAGGCTCATGTGCAGTAAAAACGAAAGAAATGAAATGTCATATGAATCAATTATAGGGAAACGTATGCTAAATGCTATATCGTTAAATTCATCTTATAGATGTGCACAATTTTTATTTTATTTTTTACCTGGAATGGCAAGGTTGTAGAGGGGGATGTCCAACAGTTTTGGCGAGAGTGTTGACATCCAGTCCTCATAATTCTGGTCATCCACAGCAGACAAAGCCATTTTCAGATGCCTATGAGATGGAAGGCGCATTTTCTTTATTATCATACATTATCTTAAAATGAGAACACTAAATCTACCATTCTGATTTCACTGCAAGCTTTTTTTTTTTTTTTTTTAAACACAACGACAAAACGTAAATATCGGTTTAGTTGGTACACTCAGCCAGTGACCTTTCATAAAATAATAGTAAAAGTCAATTGCCTAAATCAGCATTGACATTAATTACCTGTGCAGAATGCTTCGAGTTGGTCTTTATGATGGTATACTTCTATTGGGGCAGATCCCCGCAAATTCTCAAACTACAGTATAGCCTATGTACTATTTTGAAAGTAAAGTGATTCATTCTGGAATCTTGACCAGCCTAGAGCATGACTGCGCGCGTTCGGGAGTCGGGCTCTGGTATCCCGTTGTTGCATGGAGCCGCAAGATCACTTATGTAGATGTATTTAAAGAATGTTTCAGGAAGTTGCGGAAATGAGGAAGCAACGTCACCTTTAACCCTTTGAATAGTCGGTTTTTTAGAATGTTGTTCAATGTTGAATTCTGTGTCAGTGTTCTAGAATTCAGTTGCTCTCATTTACCAGTAGTTATTGTTACATCAGTATTCGAATGTTCCGTTGATAATATTCTGATAACATATTATGATCTAATAACATGATCTTACACGCTGAAGGGTTAAAGTGGTATACATTGCATGTCTTGTGTTCGCTGAAACTCGTTCTTCCAGATACCTCGTGAGTATTCCTAGGCTACAATCTGCACGCAGACGGTCGTCACGAACCCCGATTGAAAAAAAAAATAGAGCTTGAAACATTTGTCTAATTTCTCTGTAGCTCCAGGTCATTTTTTGCAAAAACAAAGAAAGTGCATATGTCATTTAAGGAAACACTTACAGCCATTTAGTACCGAAAAGGCAGAGGTTGCTTTGCGGTGTAGGGGCACGATTTGAGGGCAAATATGAACTAAATACACCCAGTAGGTAAATTACATGGGATTAATTCAGTATTCCCTCTTTCAGGTGAAGTATTTTCGCACTTTTTTGCCTGTGCCGATTCTCATCATTGATAAATTAAATTACTTTTGCAGTGAACTCTTTTTTTACGACCATCCATTTCATGAAGACATGTGAAAGTTATGAAAAAACATCGTCGTATTTTGTTCCACCCTGGGTAGGGGTATCTCAGAATTTTGTGGGGGGTTGGTATTAAGATTGTGTGTGAGGCTGAGCCAGTGACGCAAAAGGCATCACTCAGGCAGAGTTTTGTAGAATGTGACAAAATAAACTATAAGGCTAGTATATTTTTAATTATGATTTTTCTTACCATGTTATCGGTGAGCAAACTTTAAACTTTAAAACATTAATTGATTTTACGTCCCCTTTCAAAGCAATTTAATGGTATCGCCTGATAAGGGTGCGTCTACAAAGAGCACACAAATTAAGCGTCAAAACGTTTACATTAATCTGTGAAATAATGCTTGCGCTCAAAATTGAAAACAAGACAATAATATTATATAAAATAATGTATTTCACTTGGCATATTAAGCAAACGATTTTTCTCAATGTGATTAAAGTCAGTTACACTTAAACAAGGATTAAAACATAAAACAAAGAGCAAAAAAGTATAAATGAAGCAATTAACATTTACTGCACAGATGTGCTTATTGTACTTAAAAAAGAGAGAATGTAAACTTAGATAAAAAAATACTGACAGGAACAAGAGGTAACACATTTATCACAGATTTCAGTGAAGCACATCGAATAGTAAATTCCAGTGTCTGGGTTATTGCTATGAGGTGCATAAATGTTTTATCCCTGTGGTTTATGGCCTCAGTTAATAATAAAAAAATATTCATAAGTGCTCTGTGAAGCTTCAAAACATGGCCAAACCAAAGGTCTCGTTCTAAAACTGTGTTGCCACACAAATGCCAAACAGCAGGACTGTTGTCTAGGCCTGTACTGTGAAAAATAAACATCAGTACTGTTGATGCTGTGAATTCAACCACTTTGTATCACTTTGAATTCAAGCACCATCTCACTCAGCTGTGTGTCAATAACCGAACACTCAGAAATACAGAATTATCTTGGCATCGCATCATGAGGTCAGTCGTGCAGCAAGCTTCTTATTGAGGTCAATGACAACGGAAATAAAATCACTATTGCCGACGAAATCCGCGCAGATGATATTCAGACAGGTCTTGCCCGGCCCAGGAGCCTGCTTCTGAACCCAGTCCAAAAACAGACGGTAATTCCGCAGTGTCAGTGTTTTCATGGACTGACAGGGATGGGTAAGGATGTACTGGGTGTCTTCAGTGAGGTTGAGGCCTGCCACAAAAAATCCCTCTGCAATGCACAAAGACGAAACTATTGCCAACAGACAGCCTAAGAGTTACAGTAATGTCAACTGTACAGAAATCCAAGGTAATTTTGTAAGTTTAAAAAAAGGAAGCTTAATATAACTTAATATAACCAAAAATAACTCAGACCCTAGAGCGAGGACCACACAGAACAGAGGATCTCTGTTTGACACTGCACTCAGTGAGAGCTTAATGACCCACCAGTGTTTTTATGTTTTCTAACTGTTTTCAAGCTGCTCCAATGATTCCACTTCAGTGGAGCATCAGTGCTAAAAGGGCCAAAGTAGCAGATAACCTTGCTTTGAAATATCTTTTAGTCTCAGGTTACTGTGACAATTATGCCAGCGCATGCACAAGATTCAGTAAGTGAATCTGAATTGCAAGTATTTTCTTGAAATTAATACATATCAGAGCTTGAGTAATGTTTTATCGTTTCCAGGTACAAATTATCTGTTGTATTTTTTAAATTACTTTTTTCATTTTTATGTTTTTAGAAATACAAGATAAAAATACAGCACAGCAATCTTTGAACTGCAAGATGAATTGTACATGCTGAATTCAAACGGCTGATGTGCAGGATAAAGAAAAACTTCAGCACACTGAGATTGCAAGTCATCTTTTTCTGTGCCAAAAGTTTTTTTTTTTTTTACAGTTTCATCTCTGTTGCATCTCTGGGTGTATTTTCATTGTTGTGCAGATGCTCCCTTTACTAATGTCTGACAGAAAATGAATTCTGACCAACCTGGCCTCCCCAGCTGTTTCTGTTCGTCCAGATAGGAGAGGACCGCTTTGGGGTCCACTTGGTCCGCCCACCAGTACGGGATATTTGGCCACAGCTCCTCGTGGCCAGAGGCTGCTGGGTCGTCATAGGAGATGATGACCTGGCAACCCAGCTTCCACAACATTCTCAGGGTGGCAGGTTCCTGAAAACAGTCATAGAAAGAAATCTGCCGTCACGCAGCAAGGCCAAAGGTTAAAGGTCGATGACCTCCAGTGCTTTGTCCTTGTTGGTGTTCTGGTCTGAATACAATCAATATTTATCCTAAGCACTTTACTCTGTTGCTGGAGTTCTAAAGCTCCAGGCCCACCTCGTTGAAAACAATATATTTACATACATATTAAATAGATATAAATCTAGGTCAGAATGAACCCATTTATTAATTAATAAAAGTTAATTTTTCATTGGTAAATTTGTTTAAAAAAAATAAAATAAAATAAATTACAGAGAAACACTTTTTTTTTTTAAATTCAGGCAACAAATGGCTTCCATACAGGTCCAGGGCCCCACAGACAGCTTGTCAGTGTCTCACACCTCACTTATATTTGGGAAGATCTTTCTTCCAAACAGGTTCTTCATGAAGAGAATGGTGTCTTGGTGCAGGTCAGGGGTCAGTCCTTCAAACACGGAGCAGGCGAGGATCACCACCTCCTTCGGGTGGCAGCTGAGCCACTTCGCGATGTCCCTGAGTGTTTCCTGTACAGCAAACACGAGAACGCTTATTATTTCCTTAGCGTTCATCTGATGCAAGATGGCGATTTTCACGCTTTACACAAAAAATAACATGCACAAATCTCATGCATGTAATTGTGAAGGATCTCAAGGCTCTATTATATGTAATGTATAAATAAAACACAAATCTTATTACTTGAATGGCAAAAGCGTGATACATCATTGTGACAGTCACATGACTCAGCACATGACCATGGCGCAGCTCACCTTCACAGTCAGGAGGGTGTAAATCCCATGGGCAAAATACAGAGCGTCGGTGGTGTCACCCTCCTTATGGGCGATCCTGAGATCAAAATATCTGATCCCAATGTCCAGCTGGGCTGAGACTGCCTGCAGCTGAATGAGAAGAGTTAAGGGAAAGTTCCATCAGTATCTATCTCTCTCTCCATCTCATACAGGTGTGCACATACACTCATGCACACACACACAAACACACACACACACACACACTTACACACTTAAGACAAGTACTTGTACAGTGCACTTAAACTTTAAACTCAAAATTGATCAAAATACTCCAGGGGAAAAAAAATGCAATAATATATCTCATGCTGCAAATGTAACTACACTGTGTTGTTATTATGGTGATAACGTTTTCATCAATTATACTGAAACAAAAATGTTTGGATTTCATAGGGGCTGACCTGGGTGGTGCCCCACTTGTACAGACATGGACGGGTGATGCAGGGGATAATGCAGTCCAGTATTTTCAGCACAAGGGGGTTTGACACCGACAATGGAGATTCCCGATCTAAGCAGTAGGTCATGGTGTCATGGCTGCCTAGAACAGATCCGGACAATATATAAGGGCATGTCACTTTCCATTGTGATTTAGTAATTTAAAAAGTTTTGTAAATGTGATTTTAAAAATTCAACAGAGCCCTGTCTAAATGAAAAGAAAACACACGTGATCAGGACTGTTCCAGTGTTTTGCCTGCGCATGTACCTTTAGGGTTGCCACCTTCAATGCAGAAAAAATATGGAAACCCCCCACCAATCAGAAAATTTGGACAGACATTTAAAACCGCATAAGGATAGAAAACAACGACAGTTGACGACATTAGCGGCTTTATCACGCACTGGTAGCATGCGTCTCTCAGCTGTTTCGCGTCAAAATGGTTTAATTTCATTCATGATTACGTTATACTCACAATTGTGGAATTACTTTGTGTGTATGGAACTTTGTGTAGTTAGACTGACTACGGAACAAATTACGTCCCGCGTTTTTTCAATGAGGAACATTGTACTACACATTATAATAACTTGGTACGATTCAGTATAAGGAGTAGCACGCCTATACGTCGGCGTGTAAAATTTGTTTATCCTGGTAGAATCTCACATGACTGATGACTAATGACATTGCAAAATATTTGGTAACATCTGTAAACACTGCATTGGGGCACAGAGATGTCAGAATGCTATTTGCATCCACTCTACCTACCTGGGAGAGCGAGGTTGTACAGGGGTACATCCCACAGACTCTGGGGTAGTTGGGACATCCAGTTGGCACGGTCCTGTGTTTTGCTAATAATGTTAGCGTCTACCACGTCATCTTCCATGCCCTGAGTTCATGATTTTAAAAAACATCTTCAGTGTTATTGCACACAATATCTAAAAAAGTAGGAACATCTATTCGGCGTTACGAGCTCACATTAAGCAATACTAGTTTGATCCAAAACAGCATACTTGTTCTTACCGTTCACAGCGCGATGTTTAGCTTAGGATATTGTGACAGACAGGCTGTGTCTATAAACCACGGATAAACAGACAAACATGCAATGCTTCCGCAGTATATATAAAAGAATAGGGAACTGTGTATCCATCACGTGACGTAGCTAAAGTCGTTTTACACTTGATTAATCCTTCATACGATTTAAACCCGTATTCAGTTTTTCAAGGACTGTCTGAACGTTAGGGACCGTCCATGATTTCTTGTGTTTTCTTGAAATGAAAATATACACATTCTTGGTACTTTCTATTAGCGGTTAAGTTTATCTATTCACCACTTCTGACTTTACAATATGCCTATCTAGAAGGCTATAGACAGGCGACATATCTACATATCTATCCAACGTAGTATCTATGTGTTCGCGTTTGCAATATTGTAATACTTGTTTTTTACATTTTAAAAATATTGTTTCCTTTATTTTAGATGCCAAAATACACAGATTAGTAAAATAAAATGAAACAAAATAAAATAAAAATTGCACCTTGAACATTATTTCTTCTAAAATATGCACCCGGTATGTTAATGCGTTCTCTCCCTGCCAAGCAAGGGCTAAAGGTGTTGAAACTTGTTAAGCTTGTTTGCTGCATTCATTCTGCTTATTACCAACAACATTATCAAAGTGCAGGTACAAAGATACTTACATGAAACGCAGATTGATTAAAACTGTTATGGACCATTTCTAAAATTTTATTCTAACATTTTTTTTTTTTTTTACATAATACTTTGAGGACAAAATATCCATCCATTCATTATCTATAGTCACGGGGGGGGGGGGGGGGGGGGGTCCTACCTACATGTCTTTGAACTGTGGGAGGAAACCGGAGTACCCGAAGGAAACTCACATGGACAGAACATGTAAACTTCACACAGAAAGGCCCAGGTCGGGATGGAGGACAAATATGTTGCAAAGAAAATATTTTCAAAATATTATTTAATTAATTGCTTGGTCTTAGGAAGATATAAGACCGGCTTCCCAAGTTCCCAGAATAAAGTCCTAACCAAGATTTTTTTATGCCAAAATTACTATCATCAATTTGGCTTCTGCTATACACATTACAACCATTCAATGACCATTAACTGTTAATGACAATCAATTAACAATATTTATTTTTACCATTTTAGGTAGAGATCTGTGATACTTAGTCGCATTGATGCACCTCACAGGGGGATGTGCCCAGGGTTGAGTCCTGGTCTGCGGTACATAAAGTGTTAAGATTTTAGCACGTCATTCACGAAAATATACTGCAGAGACAAACCTCTGGGTCGAAAAAAATCACAGAGCGTAGGGTGGCTAATTTCACGGCTGAATCCCCTGAACCCCAAGAGTCTGCAAACTGTTACAACTCAAATCCAAGGTTGTTTCTTCATATAAAAAAGAAAAAGGTAGCACTTCACAAACAAAGTTTAAAAAACCAAATTACTTACATTGTACATATTATTTAATAAATAAATGTATGCAATGTAAGCAATCTGGTTTCGGAAACTTTATTTGTTGGCAGTGCTACCTTGTTCTTTTGTGAGAGAAGCAACTTTGGATTTGAATTTTCTAGGCACAGCAGTCAACTGTAATTGTATTTCATGCATTCTCTTATCCCTGATGTTAGACCTGAAACTTTGTCCCGATGACGGCAAACACAACAAAAGACAAAACTGAATCTAAAATGATTGTTAGGTTGTTAGGTACAAATTAGGTACAAATTTGTGCTTTAGAAAATATTTCAGTCAGCAGTAACTTGAATAATGTTGCTTTCTGTTTCTTTCAGTCAAAGAATAAGATTGACATCAGATTTGTTTTATTTAATCCACAATGACTGGGGGGGGGGGGGGGGGGGGGGGTGCTGCAGCCTAGCCTGTCTCAGCATGCATTGCCATTGGGCCAGAGGCAGGAATGCACCCTGATCAGGTCCCAAATCCATCACAGGGCACAAACACTATTCACTCACACCGTCATAACTAAAGGAAATTTACACTCTCCGATTAGTTTGACCTGCATATCTTTGAACAGTGGGAGGAAGCCAGAGTACCCAAAGGAAACCCAAACAGATACAGGGAGAACATGCAAACTCCACACAGAAAGGCCCTGATCGGGATGTGAACTAACCTGTTACCAATGTGTCCACCTCTTATAAAACATGTCCCCTTGTTGTGGTTCTGACACAACGTTAGACCAAAACACCAAGGAAACAAAGATGTATGTCATGTGTTCAATGCCAACTTTAATGCAAAACTTCAAAACATTCAGTCATACTTGGGAGACTTGTAAACAACTTTTCCCGAATAACTAGGTCATGCATTGAGGAAGATGCACAGAATTGACTGGGAAAACCATGCAGACTCGGGTCTGATTGTTGGACATTACACATTCAAGGAATTGTGTATCTAAATACAGGCTACAAACATGTTTTCCCAAAAGGTTTTGGCGGTTTTTATACTAAGCATCATTTTCAGAATTCAAAGCGGATATCCGCTCAAGGTCTGTGCAAATGTCCGCACAGATATCCACACAAGAGTCCTTTAAGAGTATTAGGCTTCTTTGTTTATACTGGTATATGTATTATCTTGCTTCATGCAAATTATTTCTTGGTTCACCAGGAAGACACATTTGTGCTCAGTGCAACTAGCTTTGTGCTATTGTGTACGCTGCTGTACTGTTTTGTGCAAAGTGTGCTAATACACTGTGACTGTGAATAAGACTGGATTCCTTCCCCCACGGTTTGTGTCTGTTCAATCACCCATCTAGTTAATACAATTTCCCAAAAACCCTTGTTTTCCTCAAATGAGCTCAAATTCTTCAGCCAGTAAACTGTACACCAGCCCCCTTGTTATAGTTAAAACACAGCCAATTAACTTTGAAATACGTTTAAAATGCCATTTAAAAACCACTGCACATACTGGGCCTTAATTATGAAGTGATCATAGATATACAGTGTAGATATACAACCCTGTTTGTTTATCATAAATATTCACAAGGTAATCACATTCATCGAAAGTGCTAAAAGCACAGGTCTGTTTTCATACATTATTATACTATACGTAAGTATATGTGCTGCACAAACACAGTAAATATACAAATAACTTAATTGTGCCTGACAGTTCATCTGTAAATGAAAATAAGAAGTCATGAAACTCATAAAATAGGACTCTGTGAGCCAAGCTGCATGACAGTCTGTACGCGCTTCCCAGCTTTCCGAATGCGTACAGTAACTCAGACAAATTGTGATGCATGTTTACAAGTAACCAGTACGAGTAAAAACCTGTATTTAACCCGTTAGAAAATTAAAGGGGTGCCCAAACTATGGCATCACAACAAAACACTGCTCCTGTCAATAGTGCCAAGTGCTGGTGGGCGACAGCACAAAATATTTTCCCTGCACACTGCACTGAAGCACACGCACACCGTATCTCAGCTCTGGGTGAAAGTAGTCAGCATTACCGAGAAGACGGAGGCCTCAGTATTTTGGTATATCCCTGGGCGGCAAAAATGATCACCCCCAATGTTTTCCCTGTAACCATTAGTAATTTCAGATTGGCTGAGGTGAGAAGCAGCTAATTTCACAAAAGTTACTTTTGTGAAATATTGTGCATATGAATTCATGGAACTACTACAAACAGTTCTGTCATCCAAAGTCATAATACGAGGCGATGAGGAATAAAAACGTCTAATTATGTTACAATAAAAAGTTTTTACGACTTCTGGGCTTCCTTTTTAAAACTTCTTCACATCAGCCAAAAGGTACTGGCATTAGGGAGTACTGAGTAGGTGTTGATTAACTCTCCTAAGTGCGATTTTAGCCCACTCTACAATGTTATTGTAGAGGCTGATAAAGCCATCGCATATTGTGCTTGAATGTTGAGTGGTGCAGAGTGGAGAGGCACTTGTGTGGAGTGCAGAGGTGTGACCCTAGCAGACCCACATTTCAACTGTTTGAACCGTGGATGAAGGCTCCGGAAGTTTCCGAACAATCATCAACGCCATCACCACGGGAAAGTTGCCATCTCAAAGGGAATTCCCCCATAAAACAGTCTGCGCATAAAACACAGGTCAGTCAGGCAACCTGCAGCCTGCATTCCTGAGCCTTCAGCTGATCCTAATGCTGCCCTCTAGCTGCAGGGGGGACTAACGTGCTCACCCATGTATTTTGGGACCTCCATAACATAAAGATGGGACCAGCTCAAAATTCACATTAGGCATTCCTAATTGAGGAGAAAAATAGTTTAAAAAAAAAATTAAAAAAACTAATGCAAGGACACATTTCCATTAAAAACTAATGCAAGGACACATTTCCATCACAATAAAATGTGTGTATGCAGAGTCAGTAGCAATCATAAATATTCTGTGAAAAAGTGCACATCCAGACTTTACGATTAAATTTGAGCGCATGATAAATTAGGCCCATTATACCTAAAAAATGCATAAATTAAAATCAAAATGCTATTATAATTTAAGTATAAACACACTAGCTAGTTACTGCCCAAAAAAGATGCTGAATTACAATGTTAAATTTTGGGTTTTCATGCTGTAATTCAAAACACGACTGTTCTCTCCATCTACATATAAAGAGTCCAAATGTGAGTCCAAAAGTTCTACGAGTGCAGTCCGAATCAGGGTCACGGTGTCCATTTCAGCAGATTCTCATTGAGTGCAATGACTACTGGCACCAGTTCACTCTCCGTTACAAAATCCCCTGCGATGATGTTGACAGATCCTTGGCTGGAACCTGGAGCCTGGGCCTTGACCCACTCCAGCAGGTCAGGGTACGTGGACATCACCAGGTCCTTCAATGACTCAGTGGGGTGAGAGCAGATGTATTTGAGATCTTCTGTCAGGTTGATACCAGCGACAAAGAACCCCCCTGTGAGAAAACACATAAACAAGCGTCAGTGCTGGGGCGTGGGGCAACGTGTGTGCCCCCCCCCCCCCCCCCAGTATGAGGACTTGTGCAGGATTTGTGTCCCCTACCACAGCTGTAACGCTTGTGTAGACTATTCAACTAGCTTGTCAATGTCATCTAGCAATTTTTTAATTAGGCCTGTAAATTACCTTTAATATTGATTAATTAAAAGTAATTAAAACCCTAAGTAATACCAAGTGTACATAATGGACTGTTACTCTCACATTGAATCTCAACCAGTAACAGCGGCCTTGTATGCAACACAGGTCGTAATAATTTTACCAGGTATCGGGTTATGTTTTAAATGTAAACAAATAGTTCCCGTACAGTTAGCTAGGTTAAGAACATTACATAAAATAATTTTACCAACCAACAATTCAACTTGCTAAGCTACCGCTCTGGCCTTCAGCTTTTTTAATGAATGAAAGGTCTAGCTAATGTTAGCTAGAGCAGCTAGCACCCATCTTGAATTAGCTGTTGCCTGTTCAGTTCAAGTCATTAATGTGTCCTGACCAGGGGGTGTCCAATCGTATCCATGAAGGGCCAGTGTGAGTGCAGGTTTTTGTTTCAGCAATAAAACACTGTATCCTTGATCCTTGACGCCCACGGTCCACACTAACTGGTGACGTAATTAGCATGGCCTGAGATGAGCTGCCAGTCATTTAATTTGGGGCGCAGGCAGGACCACACTCGCTTTGTTCGACCTTGCGTGGAAAGCTCGTCTCGTCCAGTCCGTTCCCGAAACCATTCCATTCCAAATCGCCGTCGCCACGGAAACCGACCCTCAATGCACCCGGGGGTTCCGGCCTCGGTTACCTGGGCGACCGCGTCGCTTCCTGCACTCCAGCTCCTCGACCAGGAGCTCCGCCTTGCACTTGTTGGCCCACCAGTACGGGATGGGGGCCCAGAGCTCGTCGTGGCGGTTCAGGATGGTGTGATCGTACGAGACGATCACTTGGTAACCCAGCTGCCACAGGTGGCCCAGGTGCGTCGGCTCCTGATGGGCGCAAAGGGCGAATCAGACTGGCTCCAGGGTGCCGGGGGTTAGGCAGCCATTATCTTTCACAACAACATTTTACTGGTTTAATAATAAACACCCAGCCTTAGAATCGTCAGATATACATAACGTTAGGCACGTAAGTTTACCCCCTATAACGATGTCTGCTAGTTACATTTTAAAATTCAAAATAAATAAATGACTCAATAAATGAATGAATGAATGAATGAGTGAATACAAAAAATTCAAGAAAAATGTAAAAATAAATTAATGTATCCAGAAATGAATTCATGGATAAAATCTGACAAAATGGTTATGTTTGCATTGATTTCTTGATTCATTCGTCCCTGCATATATTGTTTTCCGTACTTGTTTATTTGCAGAGAACAATAGGAAGTGACAAACACAGATCACCAGCTTACTGAACCCTCCCATACCCTGGCGACACAATCACCAACTGTGCATCACCTAATGGTAGTACTGGCCACAGTCACCACCGTAACTGTCTGGATTCCATCTAAGACCCATGGGGTTCACCCATGCACCAGTGTGGTGCCTTAACAGACTGTGCCACCCAGCATCCTCACAAACATCCACTTTATTGATGAATATTTATCTCGCAAGCTACATGGGAAATCCATTACCAATAAAAATGAACGTGGACCCAGATCAAGCCTACCTTTTTTGGACAGAGCTTCGTAACGAACACATTCTTTATGGTTTCTATGAGCAGGTGGTGCAGCTCCTGGTTTAGGCCCTGGAAGTGGCTGAAGGACAAGATGACCACCTCCCTGGGGTGAGAATCCAGCCACTCTCGAATCTCCTTTAGAACGGTCTGCAAAAACATGAGCATGAAATGGCCTCTGAGACACAGTGTAAATTTTCCTGTAGAACACAGTATGAAAGGGCCTGTAGAACACCATGCTGAAATTTCAGCCAGGAATGAGGTTGCTGGGCAACCCTGCCACAAGACGCTGGCTTCCTGTACTGTGAGTCTGTATCAGGTGGCACTGTAACATAATGGTCGGGGAACTGCGTCTGTAACTGAAAGGTGTTGACTTAATTTCCCAGCCGGTGTGCTGTTGTAGTAACCCTGAGCAAAGCATTTAACCCGAATTGCATCAGTGAAATATCAAGCTATAAATAAATAAATAAATAAATAAATAAATAAATAAATAAATAAATAAATAAATAAATAAATAAATAAATAAATAAATAAATAAATAAATAAATAAATAAATAAATAAATAAATATCTGTGTAATCTGTGAATGCTGCCCTGAATAAAAGGTTCTGAGAAAAGGCTAAAATGTAAATGCACAGCTGTGAGGATAATGCTCTTATTCAGCACTGGAATGTTCCACCAGGGGAGTCTTACGCTTGTATTTCCTCAATCTGGCTCTTAACTGAGCACATTCGGGAACATTTAATATGCCACAATGTATGTGCTGTGTACTATGATGTGCTGCAAAGAAAACTGCATCAGTTTCCCCCGCCACTATTTAAAGCAAGTAGCCGTTTTATTTAATTTATTTCATTTAGAAAATGTCACATAAAAAGCACAGGGATGCTCGTGCATACCGCAGCGTGATAAAAATCCTGGTGCTGTCTGACGAGTAATCCCGTTCGGTTCAGCCATTCTAGAATAACCTCATCGCTTTATCTGATCGCCAGCTGGCTACGAGAGTCTGTGTCCTTATCCAGAATGATCTTTTAAAAAGATCGATTTCACGTCTCTGACCGCGACCGCACCGTCCTGTTTGACCTGTCACAGTCGGTGTCAGGTCAGCGCGTCTCCCCTCACCTCATGCAATACTGCGGGTCCAAGTCCCAGTCCGACTGCTTACCTCCACAGTCAGGGTTGTGTACACCCCGTGGTAGAAGTAGAGGTCATTGGAGTGGTCGTTGGGGCGGTGAGCGATCCTGAGGTCACAGTACCTCACCCCTGCATCCAGCTGCTCCTTTACACTGCATCCCTTTTAAAAAACCAATATGAGCGCAATAGTGCATGTGCATCCATTAAACAGCAATAGTCCATGTGCATTCA
This sequence comes from Anguilla anguilla, assembly GCF_013347855.1. Lineage (NCBI taxonomy): Eukaryota > Metazoa > Chordata > Actinopteri > Anguilliformes > Anguillidae > Anguilla > Anguilla anguilla. The sequence continues at coordinate 30,475,349 of NC_049215.1, read as the reverse complement.
CTAAACAGCCATAATGCATGTGCATTCATTAAACAGCAATAGTGCATGCGCTTTCACGAAACAGCAATCGTGCATGTGCATTCACTAAAGAGCACTAGTGCATATGTATTCATTAAACAACAATAGGAGCATATGCACTCATTAAAAACAGAAGCACATACATTCATTAAACAACAGAAACATATGTGCTCATTAACAAACAATAGGAGCATATGCATTCATTAAACAATGGGAGCAGGTGTATTCATTAAACAATAGGAGCATATGCATTAACTTTGCCTGTAGGTGCAATTATTTACCAATGATCTACCAAATGACCCTATTCTCAGAGAGGGTTTCTATACACAATCATTGAAGGACTTGCCTTTTAAAATGCATTATATAGCCTTATATATAGTTAATGAGTGTTCCGCGCTATTCATGTGATATACATTAGGATTAAAAATTTATACCCCAGATCACTCAGTGTGCATCTGCTAACTATAATGGTGAGAATAGTGCAATATTTATTTCAATGAACAAAGCAAATTAACCAAAACAATGCATGCACACATGCATGCAAAACAGATGCCACATGCAAAACGTCAATGCAAATCGGGTCAGAAACTTTGGCCTTTTAACCAGTCCCAATCCTCTGTTCGGGGAGTCTGCTGCATGTAGCATGAAGCTAACCTTACCTTTTCTGTTTTGCGGCTGATCAGATTATTTAGACCTTTACATGTTTGCTAATATACTTTCCATATTACTACAACACCGGTTCATTTAAAATTACAATGAAAAATTAATTTCAATATCAAATGAACAGCAATCAAACTGAGTAACAGAGTAGACGACTTTCTTCTAATCTTTTATAATCCGTTTTGCTTTACCACTATCAGGTCTGTCTCGTTTTCACAGTTTCCTCTTTCATAGCAGGAAGGCCAGGTGTATGGACCTCGGCAGACCAACTGTGCAATTAAAGGTACCAGGCATTTAAGAACATAGGTCACTTTATAATGTTGCTAATGCTGTTAGTATATTGAACTGCACTTGTGGTCCACCACTGCTAATTCCAGATGTGCTGTTTTTCCAGGAAGGAAACATTTAATATGTAACCACAGACCTTAAAAGTGGGTTTGGCTATGGGTTCTAATCAGGCCACACACCCATTTAAAACCATGCAAGCCAGACAAACACACACACACACACACACACACACAAACACACACACACACACACACAATGCCAAATATCAACACTGAAATATCAGCACTGAATTAATGAGCAGCAAGTTCAAGGGCATGTTTTTACAGAGGAAATAGTCCTCTGTAAAACATCCATTTGAGCTTGCAGCTCATTAATTCTGAGTGATTCCTTCCCGCTGGTTGAAGACAAAGTGTCTCTCCTCTGGTTAAAGCCATTAGCAGAGGACAGATGACCTTTTTCAGACATTATAGGCCCGATTTAAACCCATATCCAATACGGCCAACAAGCGGAATTCTGTACATATCCAGCATTCATACCGGGATCACATGTCTCATAGTTCTTGTGCTCAGTGTTCCATTCAACCTGACAACCTGCTCTACAACAGGGTGACCCATGACTCCAGCCAGATCATTGTGGGATGTTATTTGTCAGTTGCACGTTGTTGACATGTGAAGCACATGCTGGAGCATTCACATTCAGACCCACTACTGTCAGAATTAGACTCAAACTGCCTCCAGAGAAGGGATATTTTAAATTTATAAAATTACCCGTAACCCATGTCAATTTCTCGCGTTTGGGCCATGATCATAAAATGAGCCACACATTAGATTTGTCAAGAAATCTGATATATATGTTGCATAAAAAATACCAGCATAAATAGGGCCACAGTGTTTCTAGGTAAACTTTCAAAGTATTCGGGAACAAATATTAAACATGCTTTGTTTGATGTCCCTGTACCCCTCAATGGGTTAACAAACAGCAGTTGTTAGTTGAAAGAATTATGACACAACAACCACCAGCAACAAAACACCTACACTCAACGTGCCAAAGAGGCAACAATCCATATAGAATTGCCACAGCAACCACATAACAAAATGACACCTAACAATGAACAATAATGTTTTCATCGCATCATCGTTGTCGTGCAGTGGTTAAGAAAAACAGGCCAAACACATCCATTGCATGTGCCCTATATCTGTTGTGGAAGTATGCTTCTCCTTCATTCTTTTAATGTTTTTACATTTCCTCTTATTAAAGATTGTACTGATCAAGAATATATTTAAATGTATGTGATTATGGGATGATCACTGAAGAACAGTAGGTATTCTGTGTTATGTCTAAGAATTTGTAACTAAGGAAAGACAGTGGCCTCCTTGTACATTGATGCATACTACCTAGAGAATCTTTGAACCCCAGTTGCAGGAGGAAAAATTGTAAACATTTACTTTTAATTTAACATTTAATTTTGTAAGTAACTCCTGTGGGGAGACAGTCTTGTGCAGAAGACCTTTGAGTTGCAAGAGAAGAGAAAGGATACTGACCTAGAAAGAACTGATTTGCTATATCTAGTAAATGTATAGATTATATTCTATTGAAATAAATGAATGAAAATCAAAGTAATAACAGCAACGGTAATGATATAAACATAGTTTGTTAGAACATGGTGGTGTGTATATGAGTAAATATTTCATTTGGATTACAGAATGTAGTGAATGCATTTAAAGTGCATGTACTTTGGAACTGGAAGATTGAACAACTGTTAATCATGAGGACAAATACTTGTTATTCAAGTCATGCATATACATTCCTCTGTAAGTGTGTGTAGTGAAATATCTGTCATTGATTAAAATTGAAGATTATATAATAGTTATTGTTAAACTAACTGGTGAAACATAAGTTTGACCTGGGCTGGGATTTGTTATTTTAAAGGGAAGATACATCAGGGTAGGAGGAGATCTGGTTGTATAAAAAGGATGTAAAACATAATACGAGGAAGCTCTCTATGTGTCTTTATGGTACTGGAGACCTCTTGTAGGCCTACGTACATGAAAAACATTACTGATTGAAGAGAATAAAAAGGTTATTAGAAGAAATCATAATTTCTAGTTTTTATTCTTACATCGCCGACTTACCCACCAAACCTAAGAAGAGGTTTTCCTCCACACTGTTCCCTAGGTTATATTAGTAACTAACCTGCACTCCCTAATGAATTGCAGTGCAGCGCAATTCATTATGCTGTGCACTGCAAATGCACCGCACTGTATTTGCAAGGGAAATGCCCCTGCTTTGGCACCTGCTTTGGCTGACTCTGAGTTGGCACATTGATTAAGGGTCATTACAGGTTTCACTTTCGGCGCCTGCCTGTACCGTTGCCTACCTGCGTAATCGCCCACTTGTAGACAAAGGGGCGAATGAGGGGCTTCATGTACTTGTCCAGCTTGCGTAGCATGTCTGGCTGTGTGAGGTCTACTGGGGACCTGTCGTTCCTATCCAGGCAGTACGTTACAGTGTTGTGGCTTCCTGCAAAACAGAGACACGCTTGTCCACGCACTGGTTCCCAGCATGCCGCATTCTTACAAAAAGGTGTCAAAGCATGCACTCCCAAACTCTTATGAAAAATGATCTAAAAATGTGTAATACTAAATATAACAAGTTGATTTTTAGATATAAAGTGCTCTCCAAAATTATTCACATCCTTCAAAAAGATACACAAAAAAGACAATACAAGTACTGAGCTATTATCACTTTCGAACATGAAACATAATGAAAACGACTTAAATAATTTTCTGAAATAATACATTTATTTCACAAAACTAATGTGTCTAAACCTTGTTTCCGATACTTTGTGATCCCTGCCTTCGCAAGGATAACACTGAAGAGTACAGGGAATCAAGCTATTGGCCATAATGTTTCAGTACTCGCTGCAGTTCACGATTCTTAACAAGAGCCCCAGGAGACACACCCCAGAAGTGTATTTTTGTTGACTGGCTTAATCAAGGCTTTTTTATTTTCTGGCAACCATTCCAAAAAGCCTGTTGCCATGGAGGCGGTGTCTGATAAAATATTTGGAGACTGTATGTGTCCCTAAGATGCACAATGTTTTGTAGATCTTGGAATGAGTCCCTTGGATTTCTTTTGCCTCCCAAACCATGTGACTCACTGCGCGTGGGGGGGAAAAAGCACTTGCGTCCTCAGAGCCTACCTGTATCGTTTGCAGGTCTACCCCAGGTCTACCACTACCAGACAGGTCAACCACAGGTCTACCTCTACCAGACAGGTCTACCACAGGTCTACCACTACCAGACAAGTCTACCACAGGTCTACCTCTACCAGGCAGGTCTACCACAGGTCTACCTCTACCAGGCAGGTCTACCATAGGTCTACCTCTACCAGACAGGTCAACCACAGGTCTACCTCTACCAGGCAGGTCTACCATAGGTCTACCTCTACTAGACAAGTCTACCACAAGTCTACCTCTACCAGACAGGTCAATCACAGGTCTACCTCTACCAGGCAGGTCTACCACAGGTCTACCTCTACCAGGCAGGTCTACCATAGGTCTACCTCTACTAGACAAGTCTACCACAAGTCTACCTCTACCAGACAGGTCAACCACAGGTCTACCTCCACTAACCAGGCAGGTCTACCATAGGTCTACCTCTACCAGGCAGGTCTACCATAGGTCTACCTCTACCAGACAGGTCTTCCTTACTGACGCAAGATTAGAACGTGGTATCTTTAGTCTTTTATTTATTTGTTTCTGACCATCTCCTGACTGTTGGCAGAAGGTCGGCAACCATCTGTCTTGTTTTTCTGAGAGTTCTTTACCTTTCTTCACAATTATGGACAACCCAAAGATTTTACATACAACACATAAGGCCACAGGAGACCAAAATACAGTTCCCCAATAAGACAAACTCAAAAATTTGTCAAAATCCAGTATAAATTGGAAAAAATATATACCTCTTATTGTTTATTATATAAGCTTCTTTGCTCAACTTTATCAAGGGTGTGAATAATTATGGAGGGCACTATATACACACACTATATACCCACACAAACACACACACACACACACACACACTTACCTATGTTGTACAAGCTGTAAAATTTACATTTTTAGAGAAAGGAATGCATAACTAAAATTTATGCAGAATATTTTGCCATTCATTCAACACTATTATTTTATCCCTGCTCCACATTTTACTATTATAATTTTAAAAGATTGTTGTTTCTAAGCAGACGATCCATTGTACTGTGTAATAACAGTGCTACTCTTCATTACATTGATTTTAAGTTTCAGAGATTTTTTTGTTGTTGTTGTTGAAGGGTGAGAAGAGCACCAGTGAAACATACTGTAATATTGACCTTGAGAATAAATTTTGCTGACAGTATTCAGGCATGAAACCAAACACCTCTTTAATGTTCACACCCCCATTTCACTTTTCCTAAAGCCCTAAAGCACTGTCCACAGCACACTTATCTTTCAAGTTCACACACCTAGCTGCATAATTCAGTAATGCGGTCAGTCCCAAAAAGACATAATCGATAACGAAATTCTACAATATAGAAACGGGGCGCCACAAACATACATACGATAATATTCGAATTTTTTAAATCCTAATACGACGCACGATAACAGCACAATACAGATGAGAAACAATCAGTGTACCTGGTATGGCCAAGTTGCAAAGAGGAACGTCCCATAGAGCGCGCGGCAGATGGGACATCCAGTTGTCAGTGGGCAAGTCCCTCAGGGACCCGAAGCCCGTCGTCTCCAACGAGGACATCTCTGTCTATTCAGCCTGATGTATGACAATGTATATTTCGGCTTAGACCAATGCTTCCATGGTATCTCGCAGAATGAATGAATGAATTAATTAATTAATAAATAAATAAATAAATAAATTTCTTTACGTTGCTGGTTAGTTTCTTATGTTAAATCTAGACTAAGGGAATGATCTCGAATTCATTTAATGGTTCGATCTATGTACAATGGCTACTGGCTATAAGTTCACTTTCAGTATATAAAATCATCGTCGATGTTGTTGAAACGTAAAACAGTAAGGCAACATACAAACCCCTTTCAGTGTAATCCGGGTTTTGAGAACGTTGAATACATTCGACCAACAAAGCCTTGTAACAAAGATAAGGCGCTATTTTGACAAAAACTATTGCTCGTCTAAAATGTTGTACTATTAGCTACTGGCTACACATTACCAAACTGCACCTACAGCTTTTTTTAACGTCATGGGCTGCAGTATTTTACTGACCGGCCAGCCCAGTTCCTCTTTGTTATTATTATAGACGGGTTTCACATCTTCAAAAATATCAGAAGGGCGTGTCACATGTGCAAATAGCTCGCTCAGTTTAAATAATCTCCAAAACGTCATCTTGTCAGGTAGGGCCGGCAATGAAACAACATAGAGACATCCACTGCCCGTGTCAGGTTGTACTTGGATGTGTGGTGCTGAAATCCTTCGATGTCGGCTTGAAAGCAAAAGCTAGGATAGTCCGGAAAACTCATCTGCCATGCAAACCATTTCGCCACCCCAAAAAAACAAAACAAACAAACAAAAAATTCTAGTTACTCTGGCATCTCCATCACATAATGAACGACAGAATAGCAAGGTTTATGTTAGGTCGGACATGAAATGTCCTGGTTCTGAGAGCGTGCTATTTTGACACAGCCTACGCTTGAAAGCGTCGCTAGTTCATAGAAGGCGGGGACTCGTATCCGCCTAATCGGCAGATGCTACAGTAAGCAACCCTTTTAAAGAGGCAGTAGAGGGTACAGAGAGTGAGAGAGAGCGGAAGAGAGCGAGTGCGTGTTGTATGCTCATTAACATAAAACTGCATATAAAACTAGCTGCAGACCATATCTATGCGATTTGGATTTTATTACAGGGTGACCAGTGGGCTTTTAAAACGCCGAGACCAACAAAACACATAGCAGCGCTTTCCCCTGGCATTGTTTTTTCGGATCTCTGAAGTTTTAACCGTGCAGTGTAGCCTACCGTGAAAGTGCTTGTTTTCAGACAGGGAAAATAAGACATTTGTGTAAAAATGCCGAACACAAATTTAACTACTGTTACATTTAAACCACTTCCTTTTTTGATTTATGGCCAGTTCCCCCTCGAATATATTTATTATAATTTATTGAACAACAATGTGTTAATATCTTATATACTCACAGGCCTAGTACTTTGAAATAATGACAAAGGTTTGGCAATAGCAGAACCCAATACACACGCAAGGCACGCACAGAGTGGAAACACAAACGTTATCATGTGGAACATTCACTTTTCAATCCATCACTCCCAAGAGAACAATCAGCAGCATAAATTACAAATCTATGTTTAACTCATTGACTGGAGGGATTCCGTACAACAGCTTTTATTCCAATTTTATTGGTCCAATTACCCAATAAGCCAAATACTGTTGATCCAACCCTAGAACATTTTAGTTGCTACAATAGTGCGCATACTATTACAGTTGGTTAAATAAAGACAACACAAATATGCAGTCCAACCTGAAAGATATGATTCTGACAAAGGAAATTCAGAGTTATGGACTGGTCAAACGAACAGAGTATGCAACAACCTGTTTTCAGAGGCAAGAACAATCAACATTATCAACATTTTCAATGGTGACCCATCTAAGATTATAGATGTACCTTACTTAAAGTCTATAAAAAACAGTTATGGGATTATATGTGAGGTTTGTTGAAAAACTGCACAAATTGCAGAATAAAGCACATTGTACCACTTATAAAAATGTGTCTGGTTTTGTCCAGGTGAAAATGTGACAAGCTTTCCCCAAGCAGGCTTTCTTGGTCAACGGCTTTCCGTTTCTCTGTAATCAACACACATAGGCTATGTTCTTAACATAACTTGGTTTGCAATGTTTTAATTTTTAAAATTAAAAAAACATTATACAGTAAATACCAATAATTGGTGCAGATTTTAAATGGTGGACTTCACTTTGAATATTACCATCATGACCATTTCCAACCCCCACTCCTGGAGAGTTCTTATCTCTGAGGTTCTACTGTTAAGTAAATAATTATTTTAATGAGCTAAAATACAGTTTAAGCAGCCTACATCATTTTCAATCAAGACAAATTATCTTTTTATACAGTAAATATAAATTTTTACAGGAGAAACTCAGCAGATCAACAGATCTCCTAAAGATGTTCCTGTGACAGGACAGATGACTTCTCTGAATAATTTAACAATCACGTTTTAGGATGTATTTTTCTGTAAATTGTACACAAGCAAATGTAGATCCTCAAACTAATGCATTTGTTTAAATGCTGATAAAACAATATTTTCTATTACAAAATGCTGGTATTGGTTAATTCATGGCAACAGTGCATTAAGTTATCATTACCATATGAACTTCAATGGATGCTCCACAGATCCAAAGTGAAAGTCAAACTGAGTCAAAATCAAAGCATACTGGCCCATCACAAGTCTTTTCATAATTCACTTTACAGATTTACATTCTGGAGTACTGTGATGTATGACTGTAGTTATATCATACAGTGATTTATGTTTGTAGTTATATTACACAGTGATTTGTCTGTAGTTATATCATCCTTATATCATCCTGTGATTTCTCTCAGTCTGTCATCCATACATCCATCCATCCATCCATCCACCTATGATTTTATCATACTATAATTTCTCTGTCCTCAAGACTCAATACACCAGGGCAGCCCAACCCTGTTCCTGGAGATCTACGATCCTGTAGGTTTTCATTCCAACCCTAACAAAGCACACATCATTCAACAGCTAAAGATCTCACTAAACTGCAAATTAGTAGAATCAGGGGTGCCAAATTATGGTTGAAATGAAAACCTGCAGGAGCAGGACAGTAGAGTTCCAGGAATATGGTTGGGCAGCTCGGCAAAACACAGTACCAACACCAAGTGCAATTATAATTTTAAACAAAACACAGAAGTATGGGGCAAATGCACAAAAAGTTAAGTGTGATGCTGAATCTAATTGAAATGCACATTTTCTGGTGAACTACAACTCAATGATTGGCTTAAGCGTGCTGAGCACATTTTTAAAGAATACGTGGAAGCACTCTGGTTTATTTGCTTTTTACCGTAGATAAAACATGGCCCTGCATTAAAATCTGAAATTGACCTGTTTTGGCTGGAAAAATAAACAGAAATTTGCTAGCACTAGCACTCAGACTAGCACTAGGGTGCAGACATCTTGGAACAAGCTAGGCTGTGATGTCACTACGTTGGTTTGTCTCAGCTGCGCAAGCCGTTCCTGTTGCTAGACTGCGGACTTTCAGTGAGCTCAACAACAAGATAATTTGCCCTTCATCATCAGTCTTGTCTCATCTTGTCACTACATGTGCTAAACAGCCCAAAGGGTCTGTGTGTGACACCATGGCTCAACCGTCAGGATAGACTGTAACCGAAAGGTCGCAGGTTCAATTCCCGGGTAAGGACACTGCCGTTGTACCCTTGAGCAAGGTACTTAACCGAAATTGCTTCAGTATATATCCAGCTGTATAAATGGATACAATGTAAAAGTTGTGTAAGTCGCTCTGGATAAGAGCGTCTGCTAAATGCCTGTAATGTAATATGCTTGCCCTGGCTGTCGAGAACCTGACAAGTCCTGCTGAAAGCAGAGGGGCTAAGGCCAGTACAGCGCAACTCTCTTTGCACTGCGATTTTACGGTCTGGTCAAAACTGACAGTCTAGCGAAAGTATTTGGCTTCTAAATACCAAATGTATGACTGAACACAGCACAGCAGTGGAATAATAGACAAGGATCCTCTATGTCCGTATACAGCTGAATACTGTTGCCAGTTGGGCCTTAGTAATGGTATCATTTACACGCCATTAACACTGGGTGAATTAGCAACATCAGTGCCAGTCCCAACACACCTGCTTTAGGTGTCATGATCATTATATAATCATTTTAAATGTGACAGAAAATTACCATTTTAGCAGCTAGACACCAAGGTTTTGTGCATCTACCTCTTTCCCAATTTGATTTGGATTTTGAACTGTGGTTTGGCAACACCGTGAGATCACCATGAAATGGTGAGACATTCATGGGAAGGAAAATTTATTTTGACGTGTCGTCTCCTATCATTTAGCGTAGATCGATCACAGACAGATTTCACAGTCGCCGTTCACCGGTTTACCCAGCAAACGCGTTTGAGGGAATCCCTTTCACACCCAATCCAGTGATCTGTAGGAAAAAAAAGAACATTTCAAACATTTCTCATCTGAATCCATGGATAAATTCACATTTTGATATTAATTGTTAACACTGACGATGCAAACATGGGATAAACCGTCCTTCATAGCCACATGATGCACAATGTAACAGATCAATTTTCTCAGAAATGAATTGAATGCAGTCCAGTCATCGTTTACCCTGAATACGCATCCTGTTTGAGGTTGTTTTGCCAGGTAGTCCTGGTCCATTCCCTTGTAAGCAGATGTGACATACAGGTCAGAGTAGTCCCTTCCGCCAAAGCAGCAGGAAGTGGTTTTATCCACAGGCAACTTCACCGTCTGCATACGTGTGCCTGAAAAATGCACTTCAGGAATTTAGCAGACGCCCTTATCCAGAGTGACGTACACAGCTTACATTCTTTACATTTAGGGCTGGTTTCACACACACAGGTTAAGCTTAGTCCTGGACTAGACTGAGTTTTGTTTGGAGAATCTACATTCAAAACTGAATTTTATTTAGGACAAGGTTTAATACAGTTGTGTCTGTAAAACAGGCCCATAGTGTATTTATATAGGTGGATATGTACTGAAACAATATTCAGCTTTCATCAGCTTTGACACGCACGCATGCACATGCACACACACACACACACACACACACACACACAGGCACAGTCACTCAGTCGCTCTCTCTCACACACACACAGATATACATGTATGCACACTAGTACACATAGACACCCACGGATATACATATATGCACACACAAACACACACACACACACACACACACACAGGCACAGTCACTCAGTCGCTCTCTCTCACACACACACAGATATACATGTACACTAGTACACATAGACACACACGAATATACATATATTCACACACACACACACACACACACACACACACACACACGAACAAACACGCACACAGATTTACATGCATACACACACACACACACAGATTTACATGCACACACAAACACAAACACGCACACACAAACACAAACACTTACACACAGACATACATACATGCGCACACACACACACACACACGCACACAGATTTACATGCACACACAAACACACACACACACACACACACGCACACAGATTTACATGCGCACACACACACACACACACACACACACACACACACGCACACACACACACACGCACACAGATTTACATGCGCACACGCACACACACACACACACACACACACACACACACACACACACACACGCACACAGATTTACATGCGCACACACACACACACACACTTACACACAGATATACATGTATGCGCACACACACACACACACACACACCTGTCTGCGGGTCGATGCGGACCACTCTCCCGCCATTGTAGCAGGCCACCCACAGCTTCCCTTCCGAGTCGATGCACATGCCATCTGGGATTCCCTCGTCCTCCTCCAGGGCGTAGACCCTCCGACGGTTACCTTCACAGACCGCTCGTGAGAAACACAACCGCTATTCCCTCTCTCTGACCAATCAGAAAGGCGCACACCCCCTCGTGTCACTTTCACCAAATCCCACTGTCATCAATGCCAACCAGTTTTAATTATCATAAAATCCCTTTTTCTTTTTTTTTTTCTTTTTTTCTTTTTTTAAAGCATCTTGCCTGATTTAATTTCTTCCAGTTGTAATTACAGGCCTACGTCTCTGCTGTAACTTCCCCCATCATTTTGGGACATCATTCCAAGTGAATGCTGGTGGCCTCTATATGTTTTCAGCACTGGCATGATTCACACTCACAGTTCAGCATCAGGCTACATCACTACGCTGAATGGTGTCCTAGCATGAGCCCACAGGTAGAACCCATGACACCCATCTTCTGAACACAGATATACAAATACATATTAATATACCATTCAAGATCGGGTTGTAGTGACTGGACATTGTATTCTGTCAGCACATAAGCAAAAGAGGTGGCATACAGAAGAATTTTGCAGTTGTGGGTATCGGCTGAAATAACCTTAAGTGAGTACACACTATAAATAAGGCATAAGGTCCTTGAAGAAATGTGTTTGGCTGCAGCAGTAATTAAGTAAATGATATGCTTTTTAATGCAAAATGTAGTCTCTACTCACAGATACTTCCTGTCTGTATGTCATAGTCAAAGGCTTCCACCATGAAGGACAAGCTGTCGATGTAGTAGAAGATTTTGTGATCGGTGGACCAGTCCAGGCCATTGGAGATGTCCACCTGGTCAAAGTGTTTAACCACGGTGTGGTCTGAGTGAAGCGTGTACAGGGAGCCCTGCTTCCTCTCCAACACCGCAGGCCGCACTTCCAAAGCCATGGTACCTGGGCAGATTACACACACACACACACACACATTTATAACACACACACATATAACAAACACACATACACACACATATAATGCCCACACACAGCATAAAGGAGAATTTAAGAATAATTTAAAAGGCCATCTTATTTCACCACTATGCCAACTGCATCAAGCCTACATCACAAAATCAACCTAGACAGGATTTACCAAGCATTTACAGCGGGGAAAATGAAATAACCCACCGTCCCAAAAAATAAATCAATCAAACTGAAGTGTTTGAGAAGTTTCTTCCCAATGGAGCTTTTTTCACCTGACTTGCAGTTTTTAGAGCAGTTCAGGCTAGGTCTTTCCCAAGTTCCTATCTTATATTTTTCTGTGAAGTGGCATTTTATCCGTAAAAACGGTTACACAGAGGCAACTGAACTGAATTTAAACTACCCCCCTAACAGGAAACAATCACGCCAGGGAGAGAACCCTTGTGTATTAAGCATACAAGTAAAAAGTATTGCAGTTGAAGTTTCACTTCATCTCTTCACCTGCAAAAAACCTGCCAGCCGGGTCCACTTTGCCATCGTTGAAGCGGTTGTTGGGCTTGTCGCCGTCCACATGGGCAATCGTTGTGGAAGTCTTCTTCTCCCAATCCACCGCAGCAAAGCGAGTTCCCTCTGCCATGACATATCCACCGGACCTCCGCGGGACTACAGCACCCACACACCTCTCTGCCGGGTGAACGTTACGGGCTTGTATCAGACGCTCTTTCCCAGAGCAAGTTACACAACCTTTTTCATTGCAACATAGTGTCCATTTATACGGATGGATGAACTGAAGTAAATCAGCTATGGAATCTTGTCCAATGATACAATAGCAGTGTCCTACCGGGGAATCAAACCTGCGACCATTTAGGTTACTAGCCCAGTTCCCTAACTATTGTACAGCACTGAACCCCATGTATTTTGATAAGTTTTCTATTTCTTTCAGGGTTTTTTTTTTGTTTGTTTGTTATAATTTTTGCACAAGTCCCATTTAGATTCAAAAAGGATGATTTCCCCCACATTCCCAGTTCAGTGAACCCCTCATTGCCAAATCCCAGTGCAAGCTCCACTGGATTTGAGGTGGCGTTTTAGGAAGAGATACCTGGCCAAAGCCCCTCTTAGCTCTGACAGTCCCGTCAGCTTAATGACACGTATAGGGTAGTACGTTCATTTCACTGCATCTTGAGAAATAATTCAGCATTTTCTGTGCTTTGTACATCTGCTGACTGAACTACTCTTTAAATGTAATATGACAGCAAAATGCCACTGTGACTTCCCTTAGAGAAATATAATTATTGGGCCAATAGCCTTTCTATTGCCGGGTCTGTTTAGCCATTTTGGCTAACACACAGGCTTACACAAACGCTTCACCTACTATGCCATAACCTTGCTGGACTTTCTCATTACATAAATAGAGGTTAGAATGTATGATTCTAAATTACTAAATAAAGAGGCCATTGCAATAAGATTTGTTTTAGTATTACATGCTCTTTTCAAATACAGAATCGCATGGTATCTTTGTTTAAATGACTGGCAAATGACCCCAAAAATTCTACCAACAATCTATTTCTAAAATTGTAAATGTAAAAATACATTCACAAAATAGCCTAACGGTGTTATTACGTTCCCCCTCTGTATTCTCTGCAGATGTTTCTAAGCCCATGTAATAACATTCTGCCCATCCCGTCTTAACACTAAGCAGAAATTCAAGAATACACTCATAAACTAACGTGCTGAGATAGAAACTGGGGGGGGGGGAAACTCTGCCTTCAGTCCTTGAGCACAACTCACCCGTTGTCATACTCTCGGTCTGCTTAGTTTCGGGGTTCCACCTGCTGATCCGTTGGCCTGTGATGTCAACAAAAAGCAGCGTTCCATCCTTCTCTTCCCAAACCGGGCCCTCGCCGATCGAACTCCTCTCGTCAATCACGCACTCTACTTTGATGGACGACATTTTCTGCAACAGCGATTTGCTTCATTTAGCAGAGTTACCGCAAGCTCTTCAACACAATTTCACTCATTATGCTACCCGTTACCTCTCATATTCTGAAATAATTATGCTCGTTTAAATGGCAATGAATCTCAATGCATTTATCACATACACACGCACGCATCTAACGGAATCGAGATGTCTGCGAACTAATACAGTAACACTGTGAAAAAAGCATGAACCAGTTCCAGTGGCATGCCTGCATTTTGTGCGCAAGGAAAAAAACTGTTCTTTAGGTTGCTCTATACTCATTGACAACTAACCGAAATAAATTACTTTAAACTCGACATGTGATTAGTAAGTGTATTCATCTACCGTTAACATGTCCACCATAACCTTGTGTATGCATGTCACATGATTGGCCACCGGAAATTCTAAGCGGCTCTCTTTCCAGTGGAACGCACCCATTAACGATACCGCTGCATGTGCGTTTGCAAGTGGAATCAGACAGATGTGACTCTACCTAACCAAAGTAGAACTCCAGTATAATTCAGATTAAAGCAGGGTTCACTTAAATAGAAAAACATACACTCACTGAAATTAACACACTTGAAACACACTTTCGTCGGTCTGTCCTCAGAGTTTTGTTTGCAATTGTTTTGCAATTGTCAGGTTATTCACCATCCATTGAACAATCAACTTTATTTTTCTGTATGGTAATCACAACGCATAGACCTACAAGTTTTGCGCCATTCTTAGTTACAATGAAACAATTTCTGCACAAACTGTCAAAGTTTGTTGCATTTCTATACACTCGCGACGCTTGACGCAGTCTGAACAGACGAATTACCTGTTCTTCACGGAGGGTGACCTGCTACGAATAATATTCCGGCCAGATTGTCTGTCTTTATAATACGTAATGTTGGCAGTTAACTGTACCCTGTAGCCTACATGCGAAATGAACTTTGTGCTGAAATTCAGCAAATTGAGCTTTTCAAACAATACCCTGTGCTTCTAGCGCCCCCGTCGTCTACTGGCATGAATGTAAAAACAACTCAGCAAAAATTCTACCCATGAATAGGGCAGAGGCATTTCTACAAAGATTTTTCAACAAATGACTTTAAACTCCTGGCATGCAGGGAAAAACGTGTCAGTGACAAATATCCGCAGTCACATATCCGCGTATCAGGATCATAAGCTATTGAACATTAGAAGGAAAAATACAAGTTTATTGAAATTAATGACTTATTCAAGCAAGTCATTTTTCCGAAACTCTATCAGTAAAGTGTCTAGGAGTGACTTCAATATTGCACATGCAGTAGAGTAGGCTACACTGTATGAGGTTGGTATCTACAATAGACAATCTAGTCTGACTAAATCCTGCCTTAAAGACAACACACGAATCATTACAATCCTTGGCTCGGTGGATTTGGTCAGGCAAGATATAACAGGCTTTCTTCCATTGTTCAAGGTTAAGTCCTAAAGCAGTAAGATCACAGGTACGTGACGTGTCAAGGAGCAATGCGCTTTTGTTCCGCACGTAAGATTGAACAGTAACGAACGTTGCTTCCCCCTGGTGGTCATAGTGGTAATATCCAACAAAAACCCGCCACACGTCATCGTCTATATTCTGTCTATGGTCATACCTTCCTTGGTTCTTGACATGATGTCACGGCTCCAGTTTCTTTCCGCTATGGACACAGTAGGCTACTGTTATTTTTTTTTATACCAGCTTCGCAGGCTTACGGAGTAGATGGAGATAGAGTAGATTCTGGGCAGATGTGTGGGCACACACATTTGAATCTGTTGAATAACAAAAAAGATGTTTACACTGATTCACTCAAGAGTAAATTTATATTTTGTCATATTTATATTATAAAGGCCATATCAGCTGTTTTTCAGATAACCGTATCAAGGGAGAGTACTATTTCTAAGCAGACAGATTCCTGCCAAAATTCACAGTAGGCATAGGCAGGAATTTTGTTTTTCCACTGGGATGGCAAAGACTTTTAATTTTTGGGTAAGTCACTGCAAGAAATGCTTTAGCTGGACATTCCATCAAAGAACACCAATGCATTACTTTATATTCACAAGCGCACAACCTAATGCCAGTGTTTAACTTAAAGTAAAAACTATAAGAAATATCACTTACACAAAATTATAATTATGGCTTACAAGTTTATTTGCAATCAACCCAACATATTTAGCCAGGAACAGAAGCACTTACTCAACAGCAATTGAATAAAGGTTGTGACACACCTGTCGGACTTCCATAGCATAATTCATTTTTTAAATTTATTTATATTTTTTTGCGATGGTCTTGATGAGACAGTACTGGTGGAGAGCTAAGCTGCACGTATTAGGGAAGTCACCAGCTGAGTTGCCTGTGGGAGAGTTTCAGGCTACACAATGACACGCCACTCCTGGAGTTTAGAGTTCTTTGAAGGCGAGCCGTGTACACAGGAAGCCGCTTGGTGTCACGCCCTGTGACAAGGCAAAGAATGTAACCTTTCAAAAAAAAAAAAAAAAAAAAAGCTGATTTTTCAGTCTCAAAAAAATATATAAAAATAAATACTTTTTTTTTTTTTTTTTTAAAAACCTTTGAATGTTTTTGACACTCCTTAGTAGGAAGTCAAACCCAGCTCAGGGGACCACTTAACTGGGGTTTTCTGCACAAACACAGGCCTAGTGTTCCTGAAGTCTGTCCCAAAGCTGACAACGCGTGAAATTAAAAATTCTTATGAAATATTACACTTTTACTATATGCATAATCATGATCCTCCATCCTCTTATCCTAGGGGGCAGAGGTCTGAATCCTGTAACAGGTAGAATATTGATCCTATCCCTCTCCTTAATTGACTCGCCATAGAAGCATTAAAAGCTCTCTCTCAACAGACCCTACAGCCAGGACTTGTACATTGCAAATGAGTCGGAGTTTAAGTCCAGCTTAAATCTCATCACTGGTATTCAGTCTCTAACTATTAATAATGAAATTATGTATCACCATTTTCTTTTTCCTGGAATTTACATAGTTCAAATTTCTGCTTAATGTCTGCAAGACCATAAGCAGACGACGCTGGTAGTCTAAAAGATCCAATCAACTGGAGCCATCCCTCTGGCTCCACCCCCACATGGTTACTGTTGCCATGTCAGGCATCTTTATCAGAAATGGAAAGTGGAGAGGAATGGAAATGGTGGGAAGGGACTGTATCCTATCCTTTTCAGTAAGGACCTACATTTAATGAATATACAATAGAACATATCTGATTGACAGAAATTATAAAATGACTTGGTAAAAAAAAAAAAATTCCAGAGTTAAAACTACCGTTGATATCGGTGAACCCTCAGTGAAACATTAATGTTAAAACAGTCCAAGCTCACATTCAAAGAGAAATACACAGTATTCAAATTAAGGTGGAACAACAAATGCAAAGGGGAGAGATTGACAATGCCCATAGCTTATCAATGTTCAGGCATCTCTTTCTAGTTACATATATAATCAATATTAGCATTAGCATAATAATGAGCATGTAACCATCAGCATTGGTAAACACCAATCTTAAGTAGAATCTCACAACTGTCTTTCATCATTACAGATGCAAGTTATTCAAAATGATCCAAAAGTAGCTGGGAAACAACAGAGATCCAGTAATTTGGCACTGCAACATCCCATTTGGTCCTTTCAGCCATAACATTACCTCAAGATTCAGTCAAAACAAAATTCAGCATAATTCAGCACAGGTCAATCCAAATGGTAAACTTTCCCTCCCACAAGCCAGCTGTGATCTCAGGTCTATATTCAGACAACCTGATGATGTGATCTTAAAATATCTCACAGTAGATCCAGCTGTGATCTTAAGTCAGGTCTGTATTCAGACAGACAACTTGATGATGTGATCTTAAAATATCTCACAGTAATATTAAATATGATTAGGCGTTATGGACTATAAAACCTGTCTACTGTGAGGAAAAACACATAAAACTGGAACCGCGTGAGCTTCCATAGGGGAGACAGTGAACCTAATTTGTAGTTCTTAAATTCCCCAGGACCACCATCCTTTGTAAGACACCTACCCAATACATACGGAACTGTTGGATCAAAATGAACCGTTAATTAAGTCATTTTGATAGCAAAAGGATGTTTACAAAGGACTGAGTGAAATTTGCAGCAGAGAAAAAAAAAAGCAGTCATTGGCTTTTCCTCTCTCATTCCATTCACTCAGTCCTAAACACAGTACTGGTAGTGTGCTGTTGAAATGGAGTAAAGACACCCATCTGAATTCAGAGGAAAAAATGCTGCCCAATTTGTTCTAGAAAAGGTTTTTTTTTTTTGGTGCTTCAGACAGGATTCTGTCAAGATCATTCGGTCAGCACAAGCACCACCGGCAGTGCTGAACAGTCACTGGTGGAACAGACTGCGTGTGCAGCCAATAAGAGGAGTGCGCGGTGAAACAGGGACAATCCCACCAACCGCACCCTTCCATCCCTGGACAGCACAGTGAGCCGTCTGTGTGTGCCACCCGACAGGGCCTCAGTCACACTTCAGCGTTTCCTGTTGGCTGGTGTCCATTCTGGAGTTTTTCCCCATAAGAAAACATTTCTCGCATTCATTTCTTTGGCCTTTTTCTGTGACGTCACAGCTTCTGTGACTTGGCTTCTTTGGCGGACAAAACCTGGTAAGAGGTTTCCTAGCAACGGCAGCCACCCCCAAAATAAAAAAAAAGAGAGAAACTTGAACATCAGCCAATGCTGAAGCATACTAATGGCTCAGTGAAGCTAACCAGCGCTAGACCAAATTGTTGACCCCACTGGAATTACAATAACCCATACAGCATGGAGATAACATGGGGTTGACCATTACTGTCTGACCATGATCATTATTGCTTATGCCTAGGGGGTGGGGATTTTCCAACGGAAAAATATTCCTGGTCCACAAACCAACCACAGAGGACATGATGTGGTTCAGGCTTAGACGTGTGGGGTTTAGAAGCAGCATTACATAGGTGCCTCGCGGGTTTAGCAACCGGCAGACACGACGAAGTGCGGACCCTAATTACTCCAGCACACGTTACCCAGCGCCACAATTACACAGTAGGCCAATATGACCTCAGTGTGCAAAACTACAGCTGGAGGATATCCTGGGGTCGCCAAAGACCAACCCAACCACTGACCCAGCGATCAGAAGGACAGAAGCCTATTATTGGCCAGCTGGGTCACATTTGTCAGGTGGATTAGAATGGCAACACAATTTTAAAAGAACCCAGGAAACCTGGCTTGTGTACATAAAAACATAAAATAAATGGATATATAAAAATAAAAACAGAACAGTATGTTTGGTAATTAGCATTGCCACATAGCTTGTGCTCCTATAGTAAACACAGTGACCGTTAAAAGAAATCAGTCACCGTTTCCTGCAAAAGATTTTTGGCTGCTGGCTAAACTGATTTGATTAATTTGTTCATTAATGACAGACCATGATATGCTCCAGTGACCTTCAATGGTGCATAAACACAACGTTACCTCAGTGTGTGCAGACTTACACAGGTGTGTGTGCTGTAATATCTCCAGTTGTTTTGCACATGCTCATTTTATCTTCTGATGCAATCCAGTGATGACGCAGAACTGGCAGCAGAACAGTACTGTGAATAATCTAACAACAACAGTTACTGCATCTATTTAACGGGCCACCTGACGGGCTTTCTCCACAGTCCTCCAGAATGTGGCCTATAATGTCCGGACATGTCCAGCTTACGGACTCATTGGGGAAGAGGACACTGAACTAAAACACATCGTGAAGGCGTCCTTTGCTTGATAAGAAGGGGCACTGTCCCATTTGCTTACACCGAGTTTGAAACTCAACAGGTGAAGAGGCATTTGCAAGTTATTAACGCCTAATGACTAGAAACACTCTTTCTGCCACAGGCACATAGACAAACCACAAGTAAAGCTAAACAGTCAGCTCTCGTGAAGCACCACAAAACTGCATCTGGATTAACAAGCGATGGCATCTCATACTCCGTCCAATCCCCTGTCAGACAGAAGCGGTGATGCCATGCTCGAGCCACAACCAATGCCACCTAACCCTTTAAGATGTCAAATCACAAATATGCAATTAGACTGTTCTCAACTGGCCCGTCCAGTGTACTCCTGCCTCTTAACCAACGCACGCCGGGTATAGGCTCCAGCACCCCCCGCGACCCTGCCCAGGATAAGCGGGTATAGATAACGGAAGGATGGATGGATGTTCTTAACCGAACGTTCTCATGCTGATGTAATAATCACTACTGGTAACTGAGAGCAATGGAGTTCTAGAACACTGACTTAGGAAGAGCATTCCAAAAAAATAACTAAAGCACACCGTGACCTGTCACACATGATCAATTACTCAAACTTGCATCATAGACATTTATGATTAGCAAAAAATCCATATAATTTACTTCTTTATAAAAGCATCCATGCATAAATAGTCATACATTTATTTAGATGCTCTATATACACACAACAGGACGAGCTAATTAAATGCCTAGTCATAAGTCATAAGCATCACCAGTGATATTCTGCATAGGATAAATCTGAATAAAACCATTAAAAAATATTAACCGACAGCAAAAACACAAAAAAACAACCTCTCGTCAAAACCACTAACATTTCCTCAAGAAATATACAGTGTGCTTTATCCGATCCATCCAGCTGAATAAGGCTCTTTACATTTTAGAGATGACACATATATATACATATAGTACCTATTTATAGCTTTATGCAACTAGGGTTGGGTTGGGCAGGGTTTCCCTCCTGAAAGGGTGGGAGTTCCCCATGAACGTGCAAATCTGAACAGCGTTGGGGGAGATCAGAGATCATAAGAGCGTTGTTGTGAGGAGGCCCTCTCTGTGGGGGTAAAGGGCGTCCGTCTCCGCGCAGTCTGGCGCGTTTGGGGCGTGACGCCCTTCCCCTCGTCCCGCCCGCTGCGGGTCACACGCAGACAGGGCCCTCAGAGGCACCCCGTCCCGCTCAGGGAAGGGCGGCGGGGGCGTCCAGTTCAGCCCCCGGAAGTCTGGGGGGTCCAGGGCGGGGTCCGGGGCGGGGTCCGGCCGAGGGGAGCTACGGGACGGGGGGGGTCCGAGCAGGGCTGGGGGGCTCCGCGGGGCGGGGCGCGCTTTTGTCCAGAGAGGCGGCCGGTGCGGGCCGGTCGGGGCCCCCCTCTTTACTGTCCGACACTCGGGGGGTGCAGCAGCCCGGCCTCAGCTGGTCTATGGGCTGCTTGGAGTCGTTGGGGCTGCCCCACGTCGGGCAGGGGTGGGACTGCGGGGCGCTGGGGGCGTACTCCTTCGGGAAGGGCCCGGGGAAGGGGTACGGGGGGACGCGGGCTCCGCACATGGACCGCTGGCTCAGGAAGCTTCCGCGGGATTCCGGGGAGAGCTTGTCCAGCTGCCGGCCGACCTGTACCAGGCTGGGGAACAGGGAGCCCTGGCAGGCCCTGTAGAAGTATCTGAGACAAGCAGAGCAGAGCGCCCACGCTCAGAGACGTCCGCCAAAAACACAGGAAGCACTTTCCTCACACGGCAGCGCTACTGGACCCAACATCAAACGCGCCCCCCCACCACCCCCCCAGTTATCGGGGCTTCGCACGGCCCTTACAGAAACACACACTTGAAAGCGGCTTGCGCTGTTGTTCCAGTCGCTCAGCGCCTGATGCTGTGCCAGAAAAATCTCTGAATAAAACAGCCTTTTAATATCAAACATTCGCAGGGACAAAGGAAGGTATTAACAGACAAATCGGGCGAGAATCAACGAGTGAACAGGTTGTGTAACAGTGCAATATTACCACCCAGTATAATTTCTTCTTCTTTTTTTTTTTTATTTCATGCGCATGCATAAGCATGACCTTCATGAAAGGCACACAAATTATCTCTATTGGTTGTCATGCATTTGAGGTACCTAAGTTTCGCTGACGTTAGGATACCAGTACAAGTATCTTTCAGTTTTTCAACTAGTCTTACTATTATCTGTCAGCAAAAATGTGTGCCAACCTGTATTGAGAAAAGATAACCTGACCAATCACACAGGGTGCGGAACTGAGAACACCAGGTGAGCCAGTGTTCCGCACAGGCACAGGCACTTACCTGGGCAGCACGGCCACCACCGGGGTAATGACACACAGCAGGTAGAAGAGCGGGTCTCCCAGCAGCCTCTGCATGGTCCAGTACGGGTTGGAGGGGGGGTAGCAGACGGGGCAGGAGGCGTTGTAGCACAGGGCCACCGTAAAAAACAGGCTGACGCTGAAGAGGATGGAGGCCCAGTTCAGCCAGGTCTGTGGCGAGGGGAGAGGGGCATGGTGAACACAGACTCGGCGAAGCACGCAGGGTTACTGAGGCAGGAGAGCAAGCGCCGTGTGAGATACGGAGCTGCACTCACCCATGTTTTGGTTTCGATGCCCAGGTGGAGCAGGATAGTGAAGAGGGCCAGAGTAGTGATGGGTGTGCCCCATGTAAACAAGTCCACGTCTGAGTCAGCATAGGCCTGGGACAGGCACACAGCCCGGGGAAGAGGAGACGGCCATTACACAACGCTACGATACGAACTCACAACTCACACAAACCACACAACGCTACGATACGAACTCACAACTCACACAAACCACACAACTTTACGATATGAACTCACAACTCACACAAACCACACAACTTTACGATATGAACTCACAACTCACACAAACCACACAACTCTACGATATGAACTCACAGCTCACACAAACCACACAACTCTACAATATGAACTTATACAAACCACACAACGCTACGGTACAAACTCACACTCACACAAACCACACAACCCTACGATATGAACTTACACAAACCACACAATGCTACGATATGAACTCACACACACCACATGCTACAAAATGAACTCACACAAACCACACAACGCTACAATATGAACTCACACAAACCACAACGCAACACTACAATATGAACTCACACAAACCACAACGCTACAATATGAACTCACACAAACCACACAACCCCACGATATGAACTCACACAAACCACACAACCCTATGATATGAACTCACACAAACCACACAATGCTGTATGAACCCACACAAAAAACCTTAAGAAACAAACTTTCAACATAACCACGCAAATCTAGTTAATATATTCACACTAACACAGTGAAAAACACACTGAAACCATGTAGGGTTAAAGATAATGTAGATCTTAAATGGAAACAACTGGAAACACACACAGAAACCAGGCAGGGTTACTGTAGTTACCAAAATCAGCCTAAGCTAATAACAGAACAGAAAGAAACCATAAAACAAACTCAAGCAGAAAACAATGCCGTTTTAGAAATTAAAGAATACAGCTCACAAAAATAAGCAGACAGCAACAAACACAATCAGAAGCCACAGAGACCAAACCATGTTAGACACTAAAGAAAACAGAACTCACACAAACAAGAAAAGAACTCACAGAGACAGAACCAAGTTAGACCCAAAAGAAAACAGAACTCACACAAACACAAGCAGGACTCACACAGACAGAACCATGTTAGATGTTAAAGAAAACAGAACTCTCACAAACATGACCAGAACTCAGAGACAGAACCATGTTAAATGCTAAAGAAAACAAAACTCACACAAACACAACAGAACTCACAGAGACAGAACCATGTTAGATGCTAACAGAACTCACACAAACACGACCAGAACTCAGAGACAGAGCTATGTTGGACACTAAAGAAAACAGAACTCACACAAATAAGACCAGAACTCACAGACAGAACCATGTTAGATGCTAACAGAACTCACACAACCACAAGCAGAACTCACAGAGACTGGACCATGTTAAATGCTAACAGAACTCACAGACAGAACCATGTTAATCGCTAAAGAAAACAGACACACACAAAACTCACACAAACACGAGCAGAAACTCACCGAGAAGTCATGCAGAAGTAAGAAAAGGAGAGTTCATCAAACTCATAGAAACAATGAAGAGATAAACAGGTCACATTTTAGGCATCTTAGCCACAGCATACCCTTTACACACAATGGCTTTTACACACATAGATATTAACTAAACAGTTCAGGGACAGCAGTGTTCCAACCTGGGAATCGAACCTACAACATTGGGAGCTGCAAGCCCAGTTCCCTACCCATGATGCTACGGTGCCACCAGCAAATAAACAAAGAAACATGAGCATAGAGAAACATACTCACAAAGTAGGGGATGAAGAAGCAGACAATGCTTTGGTAGAAGGCATCAATCATGTTCATCCAGAACATGTATGGCTTATATTCCTGAAACACACACGAAAGCTGTTAACATTTACATTTCAGGAAGCCGGAAGATTCTCTTATCCAGAGCAACCTGCACAGCTTCGATTCACCACATATAACCTATTCATTAAAGATGAAGGTGATGCTGAACACACTTGCATTGTGTGATCAGAGCCAAAGATCTCCCCCTGCAACAGTGATGTCATTATGAACGCACAGTGCAGCCGTCAGCTGGACTGAACTTGGCCCAGCAGTGCGGCAGAGGCAGAGTAAGATTAATTGAGAGAGTTGGGCTGGAAAGACTGTGTGAAACCTCACATACCGGTGCTCAACCCGGCACGACTAGGCTCAACATGGCAGCGTGTGAAGGTCAACAGAGAGAAACACACACACACACACACACACACGCAAACTCTCTCACTTACACACAAACTCTCTCGCTCA
This sequence comes from Anguilla anguilla, assembly GCF_013347855.1. Classification (NCBI taxonomy): domain Eukaryota; kingdom Metazoa; phylum Chordata; class Actinopteri; order Anguilliformes; family Anguillidae; genus Anguilla; species Anguilla anguilla. The sequence goes on along the minus strand of NC_049215.1, from coordinate 30,450,164 downwards.
CACACAGACACACACACTCTCACTCACACACAAACTCTCTCACTCACACAAACTCGCATACACACACACACAAACAAGCGCGCGCGCGCACGCACGCACACACACCTCGGAGTTCTGCCCGTTCATGTAGAGCTGAGGTAGGTTCTGCAGGGTTTCCGCTGACACGTCCTTGTCCAGGGTGCCGGTGATGAGTTGAGGAAAGGCGGAGAACATCAGGTTGAAGAAGATGAGATACCACTGATCAATCATGGCTGACCCTGAGAAGCCCGAGTAGAACTGATACCAGAAGATCAGCGCCACAAACATCTACGATAAAAACAGCAAAAAAATAAGATCAATGCACAGCAGCATGTACGACTGTAGTTACATATAACGCAGATCTTGCTGCAACTCTCATGACATTACATTAATTTGGCAGATGCGTTTATCCAAAGCGACATGCAATAAGTGTGTAAAATTAAAAAAAGATCACATCTGAGTGTACAGTATGAAAACTCAACATGACTCAATTCAAATTTTGCAGTTTTTTTCCTATTCATTCTTTTTTTTTGTTTTTACAGATATGTGAAGGCTACGTCACCTTTCTGGTAAATACATTTTGCATTTAAATAAAAAATAAAATGTAATAAAATGCTGACGGTTATTAAACACCAGATACACTAAACCGAAAGAACAGTGCTGATGACTCACAGCGTTCTTGTAGAAGAAATACAGGATCATGTTGGCCAGTCGGGAGTAGCACCAGTGACCATGGACCAACAGGAGCTTCTGCAGGTACTGGAAGCGGGGGATGGTGAAGTCACTGGCCATCACAGCCTTGAGAAGAGCGGATGCATTATGAGCTAGCGGGGCGCGCCATAGCTACAGCACCAAGGGTTCCTCACTTCTCGGAGCTTGCTACACATGGATTTATCAACAGTGGAGAAGTATAACTCAACACCTCGAGTAGGATAACTCCTTACAATCCTGTTTGGCTAAAAATAATTCAGGACTTACACAGAGCTCTACAGGGCGCCCATTTTAAAGAGCATTTGCTCTTCTGAGGAGCACATGCACTCCTTGGAAAAAATGTTAAAACCCTGCTACAGCGCATTATTGTCCTGTGTGAGTAAATATAGCTTGCAATCAGACATGTTTGAGCTCGACAGCTGTTCCAGGAACTCAAACCATTTTAATTCTGCCTTTGAGATCAAGAAGCGAAGCGTGCTCTCGAGATGCTTAATGAGCCGACAGATGAGTACACCCCTAAACACATCTCCAGCTCTCTCCGAGTCGGTTTGAATTTAAAATTTCAAATCTGTGGCAAAACTTTATCAGCGCAGGTCTAATCATTCAGAGGAAGAAATCAGGAAAGAAGGAGAAATGCTTCCACATCGCTAGCTATGCAAATACCTGTGAATGAGGGAAAATATACACAACACCTGGAATTACATTACATTTAACTGATATTTGCTTATAGGCAAAAAATAGGGAAAATATTTAACATTGGTTGTTGAGTGGGTGCCAATTTGGCCAAATCATGCTAGCTACTTGGCCAATAAGGGGGAAAAAGGTTAAAAATTCCCAAAACAAATAGGAATTTCAATACAGTGATCCCCATGCTGTGGGTGAATTCACATGGCACAATGTAGGGTCATACAGCACCCTGTTACTGCAATCGCAGTCCTCGATGGCTGAGTACTGCTGGTTTTACACAGTCCCATTATCTCGGAGTCAGGTGTGAAGAGAGTCTGGCCAATCAGTAGCAGTAATTGTCCAGTTAATTACCTGGGAGAATTGAAAACCAGGGGCAGATTTGGATTTGAGGGCCAGATTTGAGTATACACCCATCCATTATAACTCCTCTTACCTGCATCCCCTCCTGCCCTGAGATCCCGACCCCTACATCAGCCACCTGGATCATGCTGACATCATTCGCCCCGTCACCTGGGAATGACAGCACAGACAGAGAGACACTCTCTTTACGACTCACACACAGGACTGAACACAAGCCCAGAAACCAGGACAGAACTATATCTATATAACCATCAGGCACAGTACACAGGGGTGTGCACACACACATGCATGCATGCACACGCACACACACACACACACGCACACACGCACATGCACAGACAGCTCCACACACACACAGATACAGACACACACACGCACTCACACACAGCTCCACACACACACACAGCTCTACACACAGACACACACACACACACGTGTGTACGTACCTATGGCCAGCGTCATGACCTTGAGCTTGCTGCGCACCAGCTTGACCACCATGCTCTTCTGCAGGGGCGTGGAGCGGCAGCACAGCACCGAGCGGCAGCTCCGAGCCACCGCCAGGAAGCGCTCCTCCAGGCTGCCGTCCAGCGCGTAGGCCAGCGTCCTCCCGTCGATCACCAGCCCCAGCCGGTGGACCAGGGCGGGCGGCGGCCCCGGCGACCCCAGGGGCCCCGGCGGGCCCAGGTCGTCGGGCGAGGCCCGGCTGCCCTGCTCGGGGAAGTCGCACAGGAACTTGGACTGGATGTAGTGGAGGCTCTCTTCCAGCAGCACGGCACACGCTTCCTGGAGCAGAGACACAGGGCTCCGGTCAGCAGGCTACAGCACGGTCACATGACTACAAAGGCATACCAACACCCCCCCCCCACCCCCAGCAATGACTGCCCCCCTAAACGTGTTTGTTCAGCCGAGTGTGTGCATGCTTCACAGAGAGGTGAGCGCTGGGCACCCTGACCTGTGTGTCGGCGTTGAGAATGATGAGCTCCTCCTCGGGGTCCAGCAGCCTGCAGGCGTAGGCGATGTTGATGGCCGTCTCCTGCTTGTCTCCAGTCAGCACCCAGATCTGCAGCCCCGCCTTCCGCAGGGAGGCGATGGTCTCTGGCACCCCGTCCTGCAGCCGGTCCTCAATCCCAGTGGCCCCTACGTAAGCACGCGCACGCATGCACACACGCATACAGAAACACACGTACACACACGCGTGCGCACGCATGCACACACACACACACACGCACACAGAGAAACATACATGCACGCATGTGCACACACACAGACACGCACACACACGCACACAGACACACACACATACACACATACACACACAGAGAAACATACATGCACGCATGCGCACACACACACACACACACACACACACACACACACACATGCACACACAGAGAATCATACATGCACGCATGCGCGCACACACACGCGCACACACACACACATGCACGCACACAGAAAATACCTTAACATTATTACTGAACAAATACATTTGAAATCGTCACATGTTGAGCAAACAGTAGTAAGGCAACATAACTTGTGCTTTAAACACAGTAAATTATTTGACAATCCCTTGAGCAAGGGTGGGCAGTTCCCTTTCTGCAGGGCCATTGTTTTCTGCATGCTTTCACTGTCACCAGTCGCGCTGATCAAATGAGCTAATTAGCTGAGCACACACATACTGGTTTAACTATAATCAGACCACAATAAGAAAGTTGGGACACAGGAACAGTCTGAAGCTCTCATTCATTAGCTTAACAAGCACGGTGGCTACAATATCAAATACTAAACAACTGGGCTAATTAAACAAATGAGAGATCATTAAAAGGAGAAGTTGGCATAGAATACAGAAACACATGCAATCCTCCCCTGCTCTAGAGATTTTAAGTGCACTGGCGCACCGTGCGAGCAGGCAGAGAGATGGTACTGTTAAGAGCCCAAGCTGACCGGGTCAGATACGAACAGCTCTCTTACCCAGGAGATGAAGGTTTGTTTCCAGTTTCACGGCAGACTGAAACAGCAGCTCCTCTCTTCCCTGAATGGCCGTCTCTGCCTGCAAGTGGCTCTCCAGCCAGGCTCCGTACTCCGCCTCGGTCAGAGTCTAAGGGGGGGGGGGGGGGGGGGGGGGCAAGTTCTTTCTCAGTCATACAAGATAAAACGTCAGCTCCGGCTCAGCAGAACGAGGGGACATAAACGGAAATGAACAAAAGGTAAATTCCATACAGGCATTAGAACAGAAGAATTTTTTTTCACGCAGAGTAGCAGTCAACGTGTGGAACAGCCTGCCAGGTCACGTATTAGAGACAGAAACTCTGGGGATTTTCGAGACCAGGCTTGATACGGTGTTAGATACAATCTGGTCTGTAGGTAATCAGAGCACTAATTTAGTCAGGAAAATGGTGAGCATTGTTGGGCTGAGTGGCCTGTTCCCGTCATTATGTTATGTTATGTTATGTTATATCCTGAGACCTTAACTCACACAGCAACAACAAATACTGGGACTACTGTAGGGCGATGAACAGTCCAGCATGAATTAATGGCCAGAATGAATCTCAGTCATTGTGGAAATAACCAGTGCATTTCATTACAGACGCCCTTATCTAGAGCGACTCGACATTTTTACACAGTAGCCATTTAAACAGTCGCATATTCCATAAAGTAATGCGGGATAACTTCCATGCTCAAGGGCACAACAGCAGTGTCCCAGCTGGGAATCAAACCTGCAACTTTTACGTTACAAGGCCCAGTTCCTAGCAGCTAATGTGTTGAGAAAGTGATTGCACTCACGGTCTCTACTGGGCTCCACCTACTATACAATTTTGAAAAATGCTTCTTGGGGTGGGTGGAGTAGGTGTGTCCATCTCATCTGTGTAAAGTATTCTCTACACAAATGAATTTGTACAGCGCAACTGCATCTGGCTCACAAAACTTGGATAAAACTGTCAAACTTGGCACTGCAGATCAAATATGAATCAAGATTAAGTGGTTACAGGGCCTATTTCTTGGAGGTTGGCAATTTTCCCACTGGATATACTGATGACATCTATATGACATAGTATCACCTCCAAAGAGGTACTTTTGGTGGGCGGGGCCAGAGTGGAACGCAGAAAGAAAATTTCAAACCACAGAGGGCAGTACTAAGATGCTTTTCCAACAGGTTTTTTCCGCTAAATGATATTTCAGAAATGCTGAAATAATGGCATGGACTGAAATGTTTTATTATAAATGAGGCATGCAAAAACACAGCTTAAAAAAAAACACAAGATCTAGAGTGTAGTAACTCTTGAAACAACAAAAACCTGTGTAACCACAACCGACATAAATCCACCCTACACCCTGAGGCAGGGCTGCCCAACCCTGTTACTAGAAATCCACCGTCCAGCAGGTTTTCATTTCAACTTATTTGGCACACCCGATTCCACCAATCAGCAGCTCGCTGAGATCTCTAGCGGCTTAATGAGGCGCGCTTTGTCCGTGTTGAAATGAAGACCTACAGGACGGCAGAGCCGCGGGAACAGGGCTGGGCCGCCCCGCCCTACAGGGACACAGTCAGCTGTGTGGGACCGCTGCTGCAGACTCCCGCGGGGCTAACCTGTCAGCCTGGGCCACACGGACGCAGAGGAAAAATGGCCTGTGGCACACGGATGCAATGCGAGCCCTTTTAATGGTGCAAAGTGAGACTGACGCGTCTCCGCGCCACTGCCCCCAGGACACCGTGCGGCCGCAGAGCCCCCCCTCCCTTCCTCCCAGCTCCCAGAACCTTTTACCTTTTTGGCGATGCAGAGAGTTCTGAGGCCGCTGGCCGCGTACAGGTTGAGATAATTCTGCGTTTTGAACAGACTCTTTCTCTGGCGTTTACTTCTGGTGTCACCTGCGGGGGGGGGGAACAAAAATAAAATAAAATAAAATAAAATAAAATAAAGGCCGCTAAGATCCGTGAAATCCTCTCCATCCTTTCCAGAGCTTTGCCCGTTATCTTGATATCCTTACTGCACGTATCACAGTGAATATCAGGATACGTACTCAATTGGGACACACACACACGTGCGCGCACACACACACTCGGACACACACATGCACAACATTGGGCTTTCCCGAACTGAGGAGGAAACCAGGGAGAAACAGCAGAAAAGTAAAACGCGCACAGCCTATATCACTGAACGCACAGTTTTCACCAGCCCTCACCAACCATCATCAGCAGGTTTCCCCCTCAAGCACCCTCCTGACAGACATCCCATAATAGGAGAGTGGAGAAAGCGAGGTGGGCGGAGTCGGTCGCCCCTAGCAGCGTAAGACCAGGGCCGCAGGATTCCTGCAATTCCCGCCCTATCTGAACAGGTGCCGGACACCCCCCTGCCGGCATATTTCAGCGCGGGACTCCACGGGAGGAGCCCGTGTTCGAGGAGCGGCCGCCAAAAACCGAACCAGATAAGCGCCCGAACCTCAAAACATCGCTATCTCGGCCGTTCCTCATATTCTGAATATGTTTAGCTGTCGGAGGAACTGGCGTTATTCTGGGCCAATCGATCAATTTGCCGCGGGCCCCATCTGGAGCTGATCCTCATCGTTCGAATATTGAGTTTGAACATTATCGCATGTCGAAAGCTAAAATAATATTTACGCTCATTAGCGTGCCGTAATTCGTTAAGCGCAGTTGTTTTTGCAGGGACGTCGCGGCCAAATATGCAGGAAACATAAACAGCCTGTCAGAGGGGCAGGGCGGTGAGAGTACCAAGGCCACAGGGAGGCCTGCTCCACGCCCAGAAAGACCAAACGCAGCAGCAGAGCCTGCGCACCACACAACTGCAACAGAAAAAATTTCTTCATACTGCCCCCTGCCAAACAGTAAACCCCATGTGGGAATGCCCTGCCCACTTTCCCCATGGTCTGGGGCTACCCATAAAACAGACCACCCCCCCCCCCCCCCCCGTCCCCTCCCACCCCCGTAAGTATTTTCAAGGGGAAGTGCTGGAATCCGAAAGCACACGCTAGGTGATTTTGTGGATAAAAGTGCGCTGAACTTCCGCACAGTTATAGCCTTAGTCCCCGCTACGGCGTTCGGCGTGGAAGTCACGCAACTAGGCCCGCGCAAATATCCAAAAAAGGCCAGTAGCGCCACATCAGCGCGCTGCAACCTCTCGCCGACAAACAGCCCCCGTCAAAGGGTGATGTAACCAGGCGGCTCTGCAGGGCTACTTTCCTTCCACAATCAGTTACACAACCGCCCTGTGAGACATGCTACCTACACAGCCTGTCAAGCAGGCCACAACACGTCAGCCTCGTGGTCTCACACACACACCGGCAGCAGGCCCCCCCCCCCTTCCTGACAAGTGGGGAGAGCTGGAACGGTTCACTCTTATCCATAGACAGGAAGGACAAAAACGCACAGTAGAGCCACCGCTCCAGGACTCACAGTGAAGTTGGTTTGATAAATTTACAGTTGAAGTAAAAGCTGGTTAGTTTGTCTAGCATACACCATTCTCTTCTGATGATCCAAAAATGATATACGTTCAACATGATGGACCAGCTATCTGACGAGTTACACTGATTTCACATGCATGGGCTGACACACACACACAGATACACACGGATACAAACACACATACACACACACACACACACAGATACACACGGATACAAACACACATACACACACACACACACACACACACACACACACACACACGCCGTGCCATGGTTACACTCTATGACATCACTCACCTCACTGCAGTGTCACAGTTATGGCCTGACATTAAGTCAAGCGCGCTTACCGGAGGACGGCGTTTGGATCAGGTCCATGACGCTGGAGTCAGCCCCTTTGGTGTAGACGGTGATCTGATTGGTCAGCGGATGCCGGACCACCACGGACATGCGCTTGCGGGTGGAGTCGAAGGCGAGGGTGTGCAGCAGCTCGAAGTGCAGCCGGCCCAGGTGCGACAGCTCCACGGTCACCTGGTCGGGCAGACGGCCCACCAGCGAGCACCGGTAGGCGCGGGCGGCGTAGACCAGCGCCGCCTCGTCGGGCGACTCGGCCTCGTAGCGCAGTTCGCCCTCCTCGGGCGCGGGGCCGCCGTCCGGGGCCGCGGGGCCGAAGGCGCTCTGCGGGTCCGGCGGCCGGGCGGGGTGCTGTTCCTCCTCCAGCCTGAGGAGGGCGCTGTCCGCGCAGGGCGAGGGCAGGCTGGCCGAGCTCTGCTTCTGCGCCGAGCGGCCGGCCGCCAGGCTGGACGAGCTGCTGCTGTTGGACCCGGACGTCAGGCGGCTCGGCGTGAAGCGCTTGATGAAGTCCTCGATGGTCTTCACCGGGGACTTGAGCTCGAACCTCATCCGCACCTGCGGGGAACGACCCCACTGAGTCAGGCACTAATCAACCACATTCAACCTTTACTGCCAATCTTCACTGAGTCAGGCACTAATCAACCACATTCAACCTTTACTGCCAATCTTCACTGAGTCAGGCACTAATCAACCACATTCAACCTTTACTGCCAATGCTCACTGAGTCAGGCACTAATCAACCACATTCAACCTTTACTGCCAATGCTCACTGAGTCAGGCACTAATCAACCACATTCAACCTTTACTGCTAATGCTCACTGAGTCAGGCACTAATCAACCACATTCAACCTTTACCGCCAATGCTCACTGAGTCAGGCACTAATCAACCACATTCAACCTTTACCGCCAATCTTCACTGAGTCAGGCACTAATCAACCACATTCAACCTTTACTGCCAATGCTCACTGAGTCAGGCAATAATCAACCACATTCAACCTTTACTGCCAATGCTCACTGAGTCAGGCACTAATCAACCACATTCAACCTTTACCGCCAATGCTCACTGAGTCAGGCACTAATCAGCCACATTCAACCTTTACTGCCAATGCTCACTGAGTCAGGCACTAATCAACCACATTCAACCTTTACTGCCAATGCTCACTGAGTCAGGCACTAATCAACCACATTCAACCTTTACCGCCAATGCTCACTGAGTCAGGCACTAATCAACCACATTCAACCTTTACTGCCAATGCTCACTGAGTCAGGCACTAATCAACCACATTCAACCTTTACTGCCAATGCTCACTGAGTCAGGCACTAATCAACCACATTCTACCTTTACTGCCAATCTTCACTGAGTCAGGCACTAATCAACCACATTCAACCTTTACCGCCAATCTTCACTGAGTCAGGCACTAATCAACCACATTCAACCTTTACTGCCAATCTTCACTGAGTCAGGCATTATCAACCACATTCAACCTTTACCGCCAATCTTCACTGAGTCAGGCACTAATCAACCACATTCAACCTTTACTGCTAATGCTCACTGAGTCAGGCACTAATCAACCACATTCAACCTTTACTGCTAATCTTCACTGAGTCAGGCACTAATCAACCACATTCAACCTTTACTGCCAATGCTCACTGAGTCAGGCACTAATCAACCACATTCAACCTTTACCGCCAATCTTCACTGAGTCAGGCACTAATCAACCACATTCAACCTTTACTGCCAATGCTCACTGAGTCAGGCACTAATCAACCACATTCAACCTTTACTGCCAATGCTCACTGAGTCAGGCACTAATCAACCACATTCAACCTTTACCGCCAATGCTCACTGAGTCAGGTACTAATCAACCACATTTCAGTCTTATTTCATACACAGCACATTGATGATAAAGCGTCATCTCACTTATAAGACCATACGTTTACTTTTGTACACTAAAGAGGGTACGCTGCAAAATGTGCAGTCTAAAAACTCTTCACAGAGTACATATGGTCCCAGTTTGACTCGTATGTACTCTGTTAGAGTAGAATTAACAGTGGACGTTTTTCTGTGTAGAAATGTATTCTGTTTATATCAGCTACTATCTGATTTCCTAACTCAGGAGCATCAATTAAGAACAGTTTCTGCTCAGATCCATTATCTGCTTGTTAAAATTTTACTCTGTAGACATTTCTGCCTGATCTCATACAGTGAAAAGCAGCGTAGCTGCATAATCTGACCGTGTATATATAACTCACTACAGAGTCAAATCACAATCCTCACTGCTCGCAGACAAAGCCACTTTCAAATATGTTCAGGTACATTTTCTAGCTACAGAGAATGGGGCTGGAGACCACAAGGAAGACAGTGACAATGTGCTCAATAATAATGATGACTAAACACAAGGACAAAATGACCACCTAAAACTATCCTGATGAAAATAAAACCAGCCAGAGTGAGCACCTCCTCATTCTTCACAGTTGCTACCAGATCGCACAGGTGTGGACAGCATCACACAACACAGTTGCACAAAAACTTGCACATTTTGAAACATCAGTGAGTCCCACAAACCTGTTGCTTCAGTTTGGAATGCAGCAATGCATACATCCCTGTTTAATGAGCTCTGATTGGCTGGGAGCGAAACAATTAGGGATTCATGCGAAGTAGCAACCTACACCCCACGCACATTCCGTTTACACGCAACTCTCACCTTCTGTCGAGGATGACTAGGGGAGGAGACCACCACGGTGTTGCATATGGTGAGCGCGATGAAGAACTCCATGATGTCGGACAGCTCGTGGGAGAGCTGCCCCAGAGGCTGGCTGCTGCACTCGTTCACCTTGTCCAGGAGCTGCGGGTCAGGCGTGATGTCCTTCTCCTGTTTAAAAGTGAACCAACCGTGCACTCGTCACCATGGAGACGTCACACACACACACACACTCAGCTAAAGCACAAGGCACGAAAGTGGTTACGTAACAGTCTGCCTGCGAGAGAAAACAAAACATTTACCGGGAAAGGGGGTGCGGAAGGGGGGTTCCTGACCACGAGGAGGGTGGAGGTTCCTGACCATGAGGAGGGTGGGGGTTCCTGACCATGAGGGGGGTGGGGGTTCCTGACCATGAGGGGGGTGGGGGTTCCTGACCATGAGGGGGGTGGAGGTTACTGACCGTGGGGAGGGGGTTACTGACTGTGAACGGGGCGTGGTTACTCACAGTGGGGGAGAGTTACTGACCACAGGGTAGAGGTAGGGGTACTGACCATGTAGGGAGGGTGGGGGCGACCATGTGGAGAGGGTGGGGGCACTGACCATGCAGGGAGGGTGGGGGTGTGCGTACTGACCACAGGGAGGGCGGTGGAGTACTGACCCTGCAGGGAGGCAGTGTGGGTACTGACCACAGGGAGGGGGGTGGGGTACTGACCCTGCAGAGAGGGGGGTGGGGTACTGACCCTGCAGGGAGGGGGGTGGGGTACTGACCCTGCAGGGAGGGGGGTGGGGTACTGACCCTGCAGGGAGGCGGTGTGGGTACTGACCACAGGGAGGGGGGTGGGGTACTGACCCTGCAGGGAGGGGGTGGGATACTGACCCTGCAGGGAGGGGGTGGGATACTGACCACAGGGAGGGGGGTGGGGTACTGAACCTGCAGGGAGGCGGTGTGGGTACTGACCACAGGGAGGGGGGTGGGGTACTGACCATGGGGCTACTGAAGGCGGTGTGGGTACTGACCATGGGGCTGCTGAAGGCGGTGTGCTTGGACAGGATGCTGGCTCTCTTGGCCTCGGCGCGGCTGCCGGTGCGGCGGTGGGACTTGGTGCTCTGGGAGCGCAGCACCACCCTGGCGCTCTGGTGGCTGGCGGCGCTGTCCCGCCGCGGCAGCGTGCCCGTCGAAAGACCCTCCTCCTCCTCGGAGTCCATCTCCTGGTACGCGGCCAGCCTCCTCGCTAGGGCCACACGTCACAGTCCACACTCACGCACATCCGCACGCGTCCGCATCTACCGCATCCTGCTCTCTGATTGGCTAAGCCGCCCGGTCTGCTCTTACACTCAGGCTCGCTATAGGATAGGCTCAGCTGTTATTGACCGCGATCCAAACACAAACCTGCGCTCTGACTGGCTTATTTGCCAGTCTGTTTGTACACTCACAGTCTTGCTATACCATTGGCTGAGCTGTAATTGACTCCTGCTCAATGATTGGCTTTGGAGTCAAAACCCACCTACCTAAGGCCAAGCTGTGCATGTAGAAAAATAATCAGTTAAAAAATTATCAAAGGCTAATCGGTTGAATCTTTGTCTTGTGACACAAAGATTAATGCAGAAAAGCACCATTGGGTCCGTGGGTAATGGGTGTAAAAATCACTTTCAATAAACATAAAATTTTACACCACATGAAGAACACAGGGACCTTTTTAAAGGGTTTTACACTAAACAGTAAGTTTGGAAGATTGTATTTAATTAAAGCCAGCGTGTTTGTGTGTGTGCACGTGTGCATGCTGTGAGAGCATGTGTGTGTGCCTGTGCATGAGAGCACGTTTGCATACGAGTATGTGTGTGTGTGTGCGTGCGTGCATGTGTGCGTGAGAGAGAGAGCATGTGTGTGTGAAAGCACGTGTGTGCACTGTACATGTATATGTGTGCGTGCGCATGTGCACGTGTGTGCGTGAGGGAGTATGTGTCTGCGCGTATGTGTGTGCGTACATGCACGTGTCTGAGAGTGTGTGTGTACGCGTGCTGTGTGTGCGCGCATGTGAGAGTGCGTACGTGCGTGTGTGCGTGCGTGTGTGTGTGGGAGTGCGTGTGAGTGCGTGCATGTGTGTGTGTGTGTGTGTGTGTGCGCGTGTGTGTGTGTGCGTGTGTGTGTGTGTGTGTGCATGTGTGTGTGTGTGTGTGTGAGTGTGTGTGTGTGTGTGAGTGTGTGTGTGAGTGTGTGTGTGTGTGTGTGTGTGTGTGTGTGTGTGTGTGTGCACTGTGGAACAGCTGTCGGGCAGACACTGAGGGTCTGTGTCGGCCGGCGCGGAGCAGGGTTTGTTTGCTCTGGAATTAGCGGTGGCGTGCGAGGGGCGTGCGAGGGCCCTCCTCACCGTTGGCGTCGTGCGAGTACTCCACCCCCGCCACCGCGCAGCGGCGGAACACCATCTTGTTCTCCGTCAGCGTGCCGGTCTTGTCGGAGAAGACGTACTGCACCTGGCCCAGGTCCTCCGTGATGTTCAGGGCCCGGCACTGCAGGGGCGAGTCCGTCTCCTCGTCGTACAGGTCCGCGTCTTGGTGGATGAAATAGACCTGGCAGATTTTAACGATCTCGATGGAAACGAAGAGGGAGATGGGGATCAGCACCTGACGAGAGAATGGAAGAGGATACAAATCGCCGTGAGGACCAAGCTCTTTGCCCCTACTTTATTTTACCTACTTTTTTGTTTCCTCCACACCATCCTAGCCCAGATAAATATGAATTATCAGGTTAACTCATTAATGCCCAGATCTTTCCCAGAGATTTCTTACATAAGCATCTACAGTCACCCAAAACATATTCACAGATGGAAAAAGAGTGGTAGAGACTTCGGCAACTTTAGTTGCCCACGGGCTTAAATGGGTTAAATCTAATCAACTGAACCAGACAATTGGCTTTCTGTGTCTGGGGTAAAAGTCCAATGGGAAGTCACTTAGTGGTTGACAAAATACAAGCCAAGGTGGAGACAGTCCACAGGTTAAACCTAATCAAGAGTTTATTCCATAGAGAATGGTCCACTAAAAAGATGTCAATAGAGAGAATGTCCATAGGTCATACCTAATCAATTTGGAAAAAAAATACATGTTTTCCACTGACACTATTTAAAGACTGGTGGTCCGCAAATTAGAGAGGTGTAGGGTGCATGGTATGGAACATGATAAAGCCACAGTCAGGACCAGCTTAGGGCCGGGCCAGGGAGCCGAACAAGCAAAGAAAATTTTCAGAAAAACCTGAGAGCCGAAGGATTAATAGCAGCTATTCTGCTGTCTGGAAACCAAACGAGTGAGATGCTTCACAAAAAAAAAGACAGCAGTAAAATTATGAGGGATGGATTCACGCACCGAAAACATTCCACACACCATGTGACTGAGGTGCTGCACGCTCAGTGCGAGGTATCGGGGGGTGTACTGTACCTGGAACACAATAATCATGGTGAGGAAGAGGTAAATTGCTGACAGCGCAGGGGACATCTCGTTTCCCTCTGGGCTGAGCACATCGAAGACGGGCCGCTGGTCGCCGTACTGGAACATCCACAGTCCGTGCCCTGCAGAAACCAGTCCGAGAAATCAGCCTCCGCAAACGGCAGGTCCCGTGACATCACCGAGGCACTCGCTTTCACAGGAAATTGTTTTTGTTTTGATTTTGCTTGAAGGAGAACGTTACATTACATCACAGGCGTTTTGCGGACGCTCTTACCCAGAGCGACTTGCACAACTTTTTTTAAAACGCACACTGACACAGCTACGTGTTTCCCGTTGCGATAATCCTTGTCAGGGTGGAAATGCGCGCGGCGGTGAAAACGATGCGGCGGTGCCGCCGTGTCTCTGGCCGTGCGTGGCGGGGGCGGCGTACCTATGGCTGAGAACAGGCACATTATCAGCAGGATGATGACACACCAGAACACGTCCACGTTCATCTGCCTCTCCAGCTTGCTGCGCTTGTACCGCGGACCGTTGTTGTTCAGCATGGCCTTCGTCTCGTGGCCTGGAAACACAGCAAGCGCAGGGCCGGCTCAGGGAGGGAGGGAGGGAGGGAGGGAGAGAGTGTGTGTGTGTGCGTGTTTGTGTGTGTGTGTGTGTATGTGTGTGTGTGTGTTTGTGTGTGTGCACGTGCACGCGCATGTGTGTGTGTACGTGCATGTGTGTGTTAGTGTGTGTGCATATATGTACGTGTGTGTGTGTGTGCGTGCATGCACGTATGTATGCATGCATGCGTGTGTGTGCGTGCATGTGCGTGTGTGTGTGAGTATGTGTGTCAGGTGCACATGTGTACACATATAACCCCTACCTGCATAGATGACGATCCCCACAGCCTCCTCTGTGTTCCTGACAGTGCAGCCCCTCAGCAGCAGGTTGTCTTTGTACAGACCTTCCCTTCGGCCGGTCCCATGAACTCTGCCAACGGTTAAACACGGTGACCCTATAAACCTGCTGTTAAATTCAATAATAACACACTCATCCATCCGGCATTCACCTGGCAAAACATCCGTTTCTCTAAATGCAGGTCTTACTGAATTGTAAAATGCATGTGATTTTGATCTGAATCACTGAAGCACCTTCCACTCCATAACTTGCCCAGATTACCTGTGAATTCAGATTCCAGTTTACAGTAACGCTTCAGTATTAAAAAGTGGACTTGACGTAACTAATGTATACATGCACCATAATAATTATCCGTATTTGCAGACAACAATGATTAGCAAATAAAAAATAAAAATGAAATAACCAACTTGCAATCTCAAAAAGGAAAATACAAAGTAAACTGAAAAGTCATAAAAACTGAATGTGTGTCCCTTTCAGAGAAACTTGAGGGCCCAAGGTAGAATGATACAGTGAGTATTGGGGGAGGGGTCATGAGTACTGTGATGTCATAAAGAACATTGTATCACTGAGAGAATGCTGGAAGGGGAGCAACACTAATTGTCTACCCAGCAGCTCAGCAAAATTAACTCAACAAATGCATCAGTTAATGCATCAAATAGTGCATTCAAACCATTGCTTTATTGTACACAAGCAGGGGTTTTGAAAAAAAAAATCCTCCTTGGAAATGCACTGATTTTTTTCAGGACACTGAGCCAAGCAAGTTAGAGTGAGCCAGTGTATTTTTCTCGAATGCAGAAAACATGCATTGCTAATTTAATGACACACAGCACGACTAAAGTGTCCTTCTTCATATAGCAGCTGCTAGCGACCAAATTAGCCACGTTTTACAGTGCTTTAAAGTGCAGACAGTTCTGTACACCATTTCTGCATTGCTCTCCACTGGCTTTTAATTAATTTGTTTTTCCCCATGTCTCCATATGACTGAACTTTTCCCATCCCTGCAACAGCCTCTACTTCAGAAGAGCATACTAATGTGCAGATCCTCCACAACACTGCAGCCAGCCACTGCTACTTTCCATTTCTTTTCACACAGTTTTGTGTAGCACCAGCTGGTGTTAGCATGTATGGTGTTCGTATGGCATGGTACAGAATTACTGTATTGCACAGCATTGCTTTGGATAGTTACTTTAAGGCAAACAAACAACTTTAGATGACAGACAGAGCCTTAAAAACAACACACAGCTGGACAAATCCATAAAAGCTTTGATTCCAATTCTGACAGACCACCAGGGAAAAAAGTCAGAAAGCTTTCTGCTTTCCATGTTCACTGCAGAAACGCTGGTTCCGGCATGCGTTGCTAAAAAAAAAAAAAAAAAAAAAAGAGGGATCGCAGTTACATTAAACTGCCCGTAAGATTTTTGCTGATTTCAGGTGTGGCCCTCGGACGCTCGGCGTGTTTTGCCGGAAGCCGCGGCCGAGCCGTGTGCTCTGAAGTAGAACGGAGAGCTCGGTTTCGCGCGTTAGCAACCGACAGGCACATTCCAGCGTTTTCCACGGCGCGCAGCCCTTACGATCGCACAAAGCGATGTGTGCGCAGCTATTTTAATCTTCTGTATTAGAGAACGCATTATTATTGATAAAAATAACGCATTTCTCAGTGCTTGATTAAGCAGGGTCCCGCTTCCCATAGTGAAACACAACACATCCCGAAGCTCTCCGCGTTCATCCACACATAACGCTGTTCTGTAACCTAGCAACAGTGAGCTAGTGTGAGGGACCAACATCTGTGATCCCTATACTCACTGTATAAATATCAGTCATTTAGACTCCCGTTGGCTGACAACCCTACCCTTTCAACCATGGTAAGGGACACACTAGAATGGGTTCATTATATCTGTGCCTCAAGAGAGGTGGATACATTTAAACACAAAATCTGACTTTCAGGCAATCGTCAACACACTCAGGCACATCACTTTTTTTCTTGCCAAGCTAGGTAAGAATGTCAGGTAAATAACCAATAGCAGCTGATTTTATAACGTTTGATTTACAGCATAACTTGTGTCTGGGGGGGGGAAAAAAACAGTATTATGAAAATATTAATTTATACAAGCATATCTGTGTGTTGCATTAAAAAAACAGTGCATATATGAATGGGAAATAAGCTAGATAAGCAAAGGATATTTTTCATAAGATTTCCCTATCAGACTAATCAGCCCGGTCTAAGCACTGCCTGTTTACAGTGACCAATCGGGTCACAGAACTGCCCAACTAAACTAACCAATTAGTTTCCAGCACTATCCAGGCCCAGACTGTCTTACCTTGACCAACCAGGTTTCAGAATTTCCACAGGACCCAGGAAAAGAGACCCAGAGTCTTTAAAACTTCAGCAGAGTTGATGTATTTTCTATTACTAAGTTACCATCTCATCCCCAGGTAAGGTTTACTTGCAAGCCAGTACACTAATAATTATTTTTCCTTCTTACAGGGGTAAATCATCACTTTTTCCCCACAAAGTTACTCTCAGTTAAACATTGCTCCTTTTGTTTGTAAAGAGGGTTTGGTTATACATTATAAATATTTTTTCAGACACATCTCATGAGTTACAAACTCTTTTGATTCCTTTGAGTTGGTGTCGGTTGTGTAGTCACATAGACTTCTTTGTGGAAAAAAGTGATAATTGATCCATTTAAGATTTGAAAAAGAATTATATATGTGTGTTTAAGTGAAATACGTGTGTACTACTAGTGAGGGTGTCAAATGTGATGCAATTACAGTAATTTCCACTCCACTGAAAGCATTTTGTCAGAGTGAACCCCTTTCTTCAAAGTTAAAAACAAAGCACATCCTCTCAAAGCATGTTGATAATTTGCAGATTTTTAAAAATCATACTCACATGTAACCTCGAAACCTGTTCAAGTCATTGTTTGGCTTCTCACACTCAATGATGCTGTTGTATTGAGTGGGGTCAAAATCACCATCCTAAAAAAAAAAAAATAAAAAAAAAAATAAAAAAATTTTATTTAATCAAAACAATAACTTGAGGAGCACACTTGTTAACACATTTTAGACTTTGTGTGAGAACATTTCATGCTGCATTTATATGCAAACATATATAAACATGGAGAAACACACATACATACAAGGGATTTTTTAAAATGTATATTATATATATATACACATGTATGTATATAGTCAAACATACACAGCAGGACATACGAATACATATGAATACGGTATTGCGCCATGAAAAAATACAGCACCTCCGACTGCAAAGATGTAGGTGGAGATATTAATTATTAATTTCTCGCTGCGGGAAACACAAGCCACATAATTGGAAGCTCACACCGGCGTATTGTTAACACCGTAGCCTCAGCGCAGTGTATTGTTAACGCCGCAGCGCTAGCGCAGCGCATTGTTAACACCCGAGCCTGTACCTGGTCAATGAAGCTGCGCACCACCTGTCTCTGCTTCAGGTTGGTCTCGCCGTCCAGCGTGGCCGTCTCGATGTGGCACAGGTGATCCGGGTCGCTGGAGCTCAGCAGCAGCACGTCCGCGGGGAGGATCTCGTTGCACCGCAGCCGGATGAAGTCGCCGACGTGCACCTCCTTCCAGTACCGCTCCACGTAGCGCCTCTCTCTCCTGCAAGGCACACATTCCTGAGTACCACACACGCCCTGGGAACCGCCGCTGTGTCACCGTGGGCCGCCCTGACGGGCCGAATTAGGGGACACACTCCGCTCATCCCTCATAGAAGTCGCCGACGTGCACCTCTTTCCAGTACCTCTCCACGTAGCGCCTCTCTCTCCTGCAAGGCGGGCGACCGACCACACGTTTCTGAGTACCACACACGCCTGGGAACTGCTGCGGTGTCACCGTGGGCCGCCCTGACGGGCCGAATTAGGGGACGCGCTCATCTCATCTGTCGGCACGGTGGTGCACTGGGTAGCACTGTCGGCTAATTGGAGACTCTAAATTGCCCATAGCGATGAGTGTGTGAGTGAATGGTGTGTGTGCGCCCTGCGATAGATTGGCGGCCTGTCCAGGGTGTATTCCTGCCTCTCGCCCAATGCACTCTGGGATAGGCTCCAGCATCCTCCCGTGACCCTGCTCAGGATAAGCAGCTATAGATAATGGATGGATGGACTCATCTTATTCCTCATAGAAGGACAAACACCCAGCATAGGGCCAGTCCCTCTGCCATTACAAGCTGGCTAGCCAAAAAACAGACCTTGTCAGGAAGCTAGGCCGCTAGTGGTGGTGCTGCTACAACGAACTGCGCAATTTATTATAGCTAGTTGGCTTGCTATCTAGCCCTTTGAAGACTAGGTTATTCTTCATGTTTTCTCTGAAAGTTCTAAATCAGTGTTCTGGAACCCCATTGCTTAGTTACAATTAGGAGTACCCCTGAAAGGCCTTATAGGTAGAAATTTAGATACAAATATAAATATCAGTTGCATTACTAATTTCCGATATCCAGGTATTTTGAATCCCAGTCCTAACACTAATGTAATGAGCTGGGACTTTCTGGGGGACTGAAAGGCTGACTTTACACATTTGTGAATCTAACCATGGACTCTTGCTCCACAGTGCAGCTATGGTGGGAGTGCGGTGGAACATCCCGCTACAATGCCCTTCCTTCCTCTTCCTCACCATCACAACATACACACACTGAAAATTGAAGAGGTGCAAGTCGAATCAAATTAAATAACCCGTGGACAGCACATATTGAGCAGAACTTAAAGTAAACTGCCAAATCCCCCCCCCCCCCCCCCCCCCCATATCAAAGGCAAACAAGCCAGGAATGCAGCTTTTAACAGAACTTCTGGAAGTGCATGTCCCTGGAATTTTATATGTGATATGGAATGAGAATCTGCGTTTCATCATAATTGTTGGCATGGCGAGGGCTGGTTGTTGAGCGCAAGGTGCTCAGGGTGCTGCCAATCCCCCCGCTGTGCCAGCATCCATCACCATACAACACACGTTTTGTGTCTCTTTAATAAAAACGGATCCATTCAGAGATACCAGGAGGCTCAGAAAGGGACTACGATACCATTTTAAACAGAAAACTTTAGGGGAACTCTAAGGGGTTTCCTTCTGTAAGGTACTGTTCTCGGTCACTAAGCAGCGAGACTTCCATTTTTTCACACGGCTAGCCTCCAGACAGAACATTTGGTCCTTTGTCACAGTTTTTGAGGTTCATGGCCATTTTCTTCCCCACGCAAAACAAAAAGTGAAACCAGCAGACAGCCCACTTGGGAGATCTGTACACTGGGCGGAGAAGGCTAGAAGAGCTGATATCCCATAGTATTATGGGATATCAGCAGCGAGGCAGCTAGTCTAAAATACTGTACAGTTACTGCCTTCAAGAAACCAGCTGAATATATGTACAAAAGACACAATATACCAGACACTAAAAACACAATATACTGAAACTGAACATAATTATACAGATTTTCTCACAAAGAAAACTCAAACATTGTATCAGACACCAGCAATTATTTAAACATGAAAACGAAGCCCATTCAGGGCCTACAGCGTATCTTCATGCAATTCCAGAACAATCAACCTGTTCTGGAACATACACTTGCCATTGGACTGGATTAGATGGATTTTATTGACCAATGCTGCATCTTTAAAATACAGCAAATACATTTTAAAGCCATGAATAGTATAATGAGAAAGTCTGCACATGAATATTGCTTTAATAATATGACCCTGGGTAGTCTACACCGGTTCAACTTTACCTATGATATTCCGGACTGATTGGTCAAATTTTACAGATGTAACCGAGAAGGTTACATCTATAAAGCATCGCCCATGAGCCTGAGTCCAATCCGATTTAGGACCTTTGGGCAGATCACTGCTGCACCTAGCCAGTGGATTGCAGAATGGAAAACTGTAGAATACCCCCCCAATAAAAAAAATAAAAATAAAAATAAGTAAATAAATAAATCCTTGATTTGTTTATACCGACATGACAACAACAACACAGCAAAGTGTGAATAGCGAGCAGGACTGAGCCGGAGGCCTGAAACGGAGCAGCAACGAAACCAGTCCAAAGGGGAGTGTGTTCACGATTACTTTTCCCGAAGAACATGTGGACCTATGTCAGGAATTCAAATGTTGACCTATGTCAGGAATTAAGTTTGAGATCTATGGGAAGCGTTCAGTTGAAGCGGCCACTGAAAATGTGTTATGCGGAACATAACTTTGTTTTACATTTAAAATAGTGATGGAAAGCGGACTGATGAACCGCGCACGGACGTTGCACCGCTCTTGCAACTACCTGATAACATTTTATTACGTCAAAATTATTACGGTGCATTATACAAGACAAGCTAGTTGCAACTGCAACAAGTTCTCAAACCAGCAGAAAGTAACAGAACAAGCGTTAACTGCAAAGAAACAAAAGTTCACCAAGTCGGCTCGACCAACAACTGGACGAAAGCCATTTCCCCTCCATACAAGTATTGTAACACATAATAAGCACCTGGAACCTTACCTGCAGAAGACGAGACAGTCCATGTGATTTATTTCTTTATCCGAACGGTGCCTTCTATAATCTTCCCATAGGTCCTTTATTGCAGTAACTGACAATATAAAAACCACCGGAGCCAGGGCTAGCTCGGGCTGAAAAGCATTAACAACGGGAACAAAGTTTAATAAAGCGATGAAAACAAAATACACGTTGGCAAATCGATGGAACTGCTCGAAAAGATTCTTTGGCAGAAAGGAGAGCAGGGTATACTTCGTCGTTTTAATCTTATTGTTTGCGTAATGTCTGTTTGGGTTGTCGTGTCCTTTGGCATGGTCATATAATAAATTTGAATGCACAGTTCTGGTTTTATTTTCTTTCCTGTTTTTCTTTTTGGTCCTCTTCTTTACTTTAGAACACTCGACCGCTCCGGGCTCTCTAAACTCTCGCGCCATACTTTAGTTGACACAAACTACCCAAACTTTCCTTTTTCCTTCTTTCCGCTTTTCACAAGAGAAAAAATACTACGTTATCATGCTGTTTGTTGTCGGCTACGACGAAAATACTTGTTTTCTTAAACCAACCACTCATTTTTTCACTCGTCTCCTCGATTTTCCGCAGTTTTCTCTCATTAGCATTGGAACGTTTCAGTGCATCCCGTTTTTTTTCATATGCAGCTGGAGATGGCTTGAAACAGATCCTCGTCATTTCTGACGAAATCTGACCCGTAGGCCCCGCCCCCAACATAAAGTCTCTTTCTTTCGTAGCCTTACTGCCACGCGTTATCTTGGTTCCATGGCCCTCCCAGCGGCTCTATCCGCGCGCAGACCCGAACACGCACAGCAGTTTTGTGACTTTCGACAGAAAACTGTTAACGACAAACCAGAAGCATTTTCCCCCAAAAAACAGCGAATAAGGATTTGTGAGAGTGAGTTCTTAAGATCCAGACCAGAGTGTCTGTAGCAGACTATGTCTACATGCCAATGAATAGGGGATTCTTAACACACAACCCAGCGGAAAATGTTTTGAAAGCCGGCGGCTCAGGGGCTAAACTGTACTTTTAAGTTCAGATACATCTTGATGGACAATGTACAGTCCTTTGACAGCATATCACTAATGCGGAGTCAAATACATTTCTCCAAATAATTAATTTCTGTAACGCTTATTACAGCAGTTAATTGCAGTATTTTACCTTCAAAGGCTTTGGTACAAATTCTAGGAACACACAAATACATCCAGAATAAGGACCAACAACCATTTAGATAAATCTGTGTGTGGTAGGGCATTTAAATATTGACAATATAGTTTTCTATGAGTAAATAAATGTTTGATTTCAAGTGCATATCGAAATAAGGAGCTTTATAGATACAGCACAATCATGATAGAGTCTATAAATCCTATTAAAAGAATGAACTTTTAAATCACAGCATAAGTTGTTTTATGCACTTTGACAGAAAATGCAATGTAGCACACGTGACTAAACTATTAATGGAAAAACTAAACAGTTTTTTTTTTTGTTCTTGAGAATTCCTTTTTTGGGAGCTACAAAGTGTATGGCATGACTCACCATAAAGTATCTATACAGTATGGTACAGATGTCTGGCCTATGTATAGTATTCAGACTGCCCCTCCGTATGAAGTTGTTATATTTATACAGTTTGTTGTCATTATAGTTCTCGTACTCTTCTGTATTGTGGGACCTTGTCAGACGGAGACAAACACCACCATCTGGGCAGTAAGCAGGCCTCTGTCTGTGTCATGTGTAAAGGATGTTGGCCTTCGGCACAAAGGAGGCGATCTTGAGTTGGCCCACAGTGAGAACTAACCCTCCCCCCCTCCACCCCACCACCTGACCCCCGACCCCTGACCCGAATCCCCATCAGGCTCTATACTGGGGTTATTATCATTAAGTTAAAAAAATTAAATAAGGGTGGCCAAAAGGATCTTTGAAAAGCGGGGTAAAAACTGGAGTCTCTCAATAGCCAAGTGCCTCATGATTGTATAATACCAGTATATGCATATAAGGGAAAAGAATAACAGCATACCGTTACATGTGGACATAGGTACCCATTTAACCTCTGTTTGGTGTACACACACCAAATATGGCATTGATCATTGCAGACATGACTTACGGTGCCACTCTAAACACTGCATTTTGCAAAAAATATTAATGCTTAATACAAAAGTTATGCGTGGCATAACACGACTGATTTCCCAGAATGCAGTGCACGTCAGAGATAAAGTAATACGCAGCATTTAATCTTATAACAAGGACAAAATTTATTGTCTTGTGAAAGAAGCACACAAAACAATCTGAGCAAAGGCAAGGACAAATACAAAGACAAATGTATTAAATATGTACATCTCCCTTAGACCCTGTTCCCACGTCTCAGTGAAAGCACCTATGATTGGGGGAGAGACATTGCAGGCATGAAATCGCAGTTTTTTTCCCCACAATGCTCGTGATGCTTTACTTACTTAAATTGCGACATATTTGTGTTATTTAATACAAAAAAATAAATAAATACATTTTTTAAAAATCAGGCATGGGGCAAAACCCAACATGGCACCCAACATGGAACACAGGGCTGTCAAACATTAACACGGGGAGAAAGAAAATGTGTCGGTTTAAGTGAAGATCGCATGGAATCAGTCTCCCAGCAGACCACGTTACACTGGTCTCTCTCTCTCTCTCTCTCTCTCTCGCTCGCTCTCCACAGCTGAGCCTCAGCACTGCTCGAACCCGGCCATCAGGGACAGGGCCAGGGACTCCACTGGTAAAGCAGGAACAGAGCTCCGCATTAGTACACCGACCACACGTGTGCCACTGTGGGGCGACCTAACATGCTTCAGTACAAACATTTACAGCAATTTTTAAACCACGTTTACAGCTAATACAATACAATACGATAAACTCTTATATAGCGTTCTTCATGCATACATCCCAGGACGCTTTACACACAAAAAAAAAAAAGGGGGAGGGATCTGCTAGATAAATTACCAGCTAAACTGTCATCGGTCACAGTGTAATGCTTAATCTTTGGAAGGCAGTGCAGTACAATGGGTACAAAGTTGGTCTTGTAAAGGTCAGAGGTTCGATTCCACCATTAGGACACTGCCGTTGTGCCCTTGAGTAAGGTACTTAACCTGCTTTGCTGGATAAGAGCATCTGCTAAATGCCTGTAATGTAATGTAATGCAATGCCAGTACACATTCATTAATCTGGAGCACCTGAATTATTGCCTTGCATGAAAACAGGTAACAGTAGGCAGTGACTTATATGGGAATGCCGGCTTAATGCATATGAATGATTTAAATGTCCGGTGACATTTTTCAAGAACTCGTCGTGCGTTTTTTTTTTTCTTTTTTCTTTTTTTTTTTTTTACAGCACATGCTCCACTGGCAGCATTTGATTAAATTTGAATCAGCTAGCTTGTCTGAAGAAAGTTTGTCGAAAAGGATGTCCAACTTCCTTTTCCATCACATCAAACTCATAGTAGCCAGGAGTAACTCAGAAAGATAGAACATACAGCTCTTCACTACATCTATGCAATAGC
This sequence comes from Anguilla anguilla, assembly GCF_013347855.1. Classification (NCBI taxonomy): domain Eukaryota; kingdom Metazoa; phylum Chordata; class Actinopteri; order Anguilliformes; family Anguillidae; genus Anguilla; species Anguilla anguilla. The sequence goes on along the minus strand of NC_049215.1, from coordinate 30,425,544 downwards.
ATCACAGTCTGGGTGAACATTATATCTTACTTGGCCTTTGAGGGAGCATTATATTAAATTGCAGCACCTTTCAGCCACCCTTTTCGAGAGTATGCACTTATGTACGATTTATGTTCCTTTAATTGATTAATAAACTTCTCATACAATCAATTGTACAGCTGGATATTTATTGAAACAGGTCAAAGGGTACCATGGAAGTTCTCCACTTCCAAACCAAACCAACAGCCATGGAGCTGCATGCCCAGTTCTCTTAACATTGAACTGCCACCAGCCGTGTTCACTACGTTCAACAAGTTAAGGCTGTTTGCTGTCAAGAGCATCTGTTTCTTTTTAATGCACACAAGCAAATCCTCCAATTAGCCAGCAGAGGGCGCTGTTCAATACATAAATGCACAACTGAGCTGAAAAGGAAAATTCATGCCGTAGAAAATCCAGATGAAACTGGCAAAAAGTTATATTGCTACATGGTGAAGAGAACACATGGTTTAGCTTACAGTAAGGAAAGGATCCTCTGCAGACAGCCTTATTCAGCACTGTCACCAGGAACATGTGGCAGTTTTTGAAATCAGACTCCATCTTGTCAATGGATTCAACCCTAGAAAGTAGAATGGCAAGAAAAAGACCAGTAATGGTGAACAAAGCTAAGTTTAAGACCGACTCAACAACACCTACAGACATTAGCATCAGAGGAAGCACTGAAAAGGAAGCAGCTGCAATCGTTTGCAGCATTGTAAAAAAAAAAAAAAAAAAATGACATCCTGTGAATGAAGCACATAATTGAAATTTATTGCTGATTCAGCCACTTAACATTACATTACCGCCATTGAGCAGTCACTTTCATCTAGAGCAACTTACACAGAATTTTAAAATAATATCCAATTACACAGCCGGATATTTACTGAAGCAGTGCAGGTTAAAGGTACAAGGGCAGTGTCCTGCTTGGGAACGAAACCTGAGCCCAGCTCCCCACCCGCTACACTGCACTGCTGCCCACGCTGCTTAAACAGGTTTCAAAGTGGAAACTCACTTCCAGGCCCCAGTGCCCGCCTGCCAGCGGTCAGAGAACAGCAGGACCAGGTTTAACACCTTCATAATGGCCTCCTTCACAAAGCTCACCTGCAGGGACAGGTGAGATAGAGCATCTTTCACATGATCTACTGCACAGACAGGTGAGAGAGAACATCTTTCACATGATTTACTGCACACACAGGTGAGATAGAGCATCTTTCACATGATTTACTGCACACACAGGTGAGACAGAGCATCTTTCACATGCTCTACTGCACAGACAGGCGAGAGAGCACCATTCACATGATCTACTGCACAGACAGGTGAGAGAGAACATCTTTCACATGATTTACTGCACACACAGGTGAGATAGAGCATCTTTCACATGATTTACTGCACACACAGGTGAGACAGAGCATCTTTCACATGCTCTACTGCACAGACAGGCGAGAGAGCACCATTCACATGATCTACTGCACAGACACGTGAGATAGAGCATCTTTCACATGATTTACTGCACACACAGGTGAGATAGAGCATCTTTCACAAGATTTACTGCACACACAGGTGAGGTAGATCATCTTTCACAAGATTTACTGCACAGACAGGTGAGATAGAGCATCTTTCACAGGTGAGATAACCCTACCTTCTCTCTGAACAGACAGCGGTCGTGGATGGTAGAAAGGTATCTGTAGTGGATTCTGATCAGCTGGTCCAAATCTTTGGCCTCCTGCACCTGGTGCTGGAACTCTAAACCGGTACTGTGCAGGATCTGAGCAGGAGACACAACCACAACAACACACACGTAAAACCACTCCACCAATCACTGCCCACAGCCAACACAGGAACTGATGTAATCAGGGTGCAGTCACACAGCAAACTGTAAAACCATTAACCACTTAAAAAACACATTATTCATTTATTTTTACACACACGCGCACATGCGTACACAAACACACACACAAACAAGCACACAAATACACATGCAAGCGTGCGAGAAGTGCGCACATGCGCTCACACGCATGCACAAAAAGACATACACGCACATACACAAAAACACAAAAACACACACACACACACAGACACAAACACAGACACAGACACAGACACAGACACACACACACACACACGCAGTGTACACAAGCGCACATGCTCAGATGATCAGACGGGCGACGGTTAAAGGGACTCACTCTGGTCATGATGTAGTTGTGCAAACTGTTCACAAAGTGCATGAGTTTAACCCTGAGCAGAAACATCCGGTGGATCTGCTGCCTGATGGGCAGTTTCGCTTTGCCCTCTTCTGCAGCGCACCCTTCCTGCCTCTGCGCAGCCGCAGTCAAATCTGCGGAGAGACCAGGAGAGGAACGAGGCACCAGGCCCTTCAGTCCCCACAACGCTCAGGACAGAGAAAAAAACACAGATGGAGAAAATGATGCCGTGCATTTCTGACACGATTTTGAGTGTGAGGGGGAAAAAAACTAAAAAACACTTCCACAACATCACCACACGGCCATATTTTCGCTATACCTCGTGTGAATACCACACTCAAAGTCCTTGTAATTTCATGACCTTTCCAGAAATATAACCAGTACTTCGTAGCAGTTTTTCCAACGTGGCAGTTATTCCAAAACACAAGTTTAAAAAAAAACTGAAAGACAGTTAACCATTTCATAGTGACCACCACAACATGGCGTCCCGGCCCTTAGTAAGAAGCGCTCACCCCTGAACCGGAGCGTGTCCAGACTGTACTTGGACCACTTGATCTGCAGCAGGAACAGGAAGACTTGATTGTAGATCTTCTGGCACTCCGAGCTGATGACGATGTCCACGGGCCAGGGAACCTGACGAACACAACACGCCCGTTTACACGCACACGCTTACGCCCACAACGAGCTCCGCGCTCACCGGCGATTACGGTCGGGGCTATGGCGCAACGGCAATGAGATTACGCACTCGGGATTAGGAGAAACCGTTTGAGATTACGCAAGGATTATGAGTGACAAACGCGCGCACACATTCACACGCGAGCAAAGTACCTTGTAACTGAGGGTGAGACCATCAAAGCTGTTCACCGGAAGCTTTTTCTTGGCTGGATCAGCGGTTTCCAGATATATTGATAACCTAGAATAAGGGAGAGATTTTTTAAAAACAGGACTATTTAGCACTAATTATTCAGTTACAGTAGTTACCAGGGAGAAAAGATTCCGGATTCCAGAGCCAAATGTCATTATCCATGCCTTAGTCCAGGGGTCCTCAATCTCATCCAGAAAGGGCCAGTGTGGGTGCAGGCTTTCGTTCAAACCAAGCAGTAACACACCTGATTCTACTAATCAACTACTAGAGTCTTAGTGAAGAACCTTGTCTTAGCGTAATTGCAGTACCTGGCGCTGTCCTCTGGGTGGCGCTGTCCCACGGCCTCCTGCAGCTGCAGATTCAGGAAGGACAGCTGCTGCCAGCTCTGCTTCTCCACCACCTTGTCGAAGATGGCCGTGTAGAAGTCGTACATGGTGTCGCCCGCCTCCAACAGAAAGTAGCTGCGCATGGCCTGCAGGTACTCCAGCAGCCTGAGGAACCAATCACAGGGCAGGAATCACATGGAAGTGTCCAATCATGACTTGGCATGCGCATGGCGTGTGCAGTTGTGCAAGAGGCGCATGCGTTGGTAAGCATCACCAGCTAACTAGTTAGACAACACTGTTAGCAGCAAGTGAACGTTCACTCGCCTGTATTTTTCTTCCATATGAGGGCATCGCTATACAAAGCATACCGAAGGGCAGGGTTTATGATTAACTGTACATTTATTCAAGAAGGTAATAACAGTGATGAAAATTTTTTTCATCAATACATTTATGGGATACAATTATATTACACAGCAGGCTATGTGTTTTCGGACAAAAAAAAAGAAAGTTAGACTCAATGGTTGTGCCATGGTCTCTGTGCACGTGGGAAATAAATCTGCCCTCATCTGTGAAGGTCATGATGCAGGCTTCCTGGATGGAACAGAAAGTTACCCCCCCACCCCACCATGCAGATGCACCATCTCACATCATCACAGATTTAACATGTCAGACCGATGTAGAGGAGAGACTGGGGCACGGAGGTGTGTGTGCCTGTGTATGTTCTGTGAGTAGGTGTGTGTGTGCCGATTTGTGTGTCTGTGTGTTTATGTGTGTGTAGACATGTGTGTGTGTGTATGTGTGAGTATATGTTTGTGTAGATACACGTGTGTCTGTGTAGGTGCCCGTGTGTATGTGTGTAGATGTGCGTGTGTGTGTGTAGGTGCACGCATGTGTGTGTGTGTGTGTGTGTGTGTGTAGGTGTATGTGTGTGTGTGTGTGTGTGTAGATGTGTGTATGTGTAGATGTGCGTGTGTGTGTGTAGTTGTGTGTGTGTAGGTGCACGCATGTGTGTGTGTATATAGGAGAGTGCACACTCGCCTGTAGTCCTTTTTGAGCGTGCTCATGAGCTTCCCGCAGCACTGGATGTAGCGGTGCTGTATGTGCGGGTACAGACAGGAGCGCAGCGTCAGCTCAAACGTCTGGCAGGTCACAGACTCCGAGGAGCGCCCCACCGTCAGGTCAGCGCCCCAGAACTTCTCCTGGAAGTCGCTCTGCTCCAGGTACAGCCTGGGGGGAGGGGGGGGGGGCAGGGGTGCATGAGTCACTGGGGAGAGGTGGTCCCGCTATCAAGACTGACTCGGGGGGTGGGGGCGCATCGGGTCCGACCACCAGGAGGAATTATAATTTGACGAGACATCCAAGTTAAACTATGCGGTTGTGCCCCGCACTTGAAACGGTACTTCTCTCTGGGGTTTTCGACACACTTGTTCCTGGTTGTGGTTATACACTTTGTTGTACGTCGCTCTGAATAAGAGCGTCTGCCAAATGCCTGTAATGTAATGTTTTTCCTTACACACTAGTAACCCCCCCCTCCTTATCAATCAGGCACTCACAGTCTTCCCACAAAGGCTATCCTCCTCCTGCTCAGAACAGAACTAGCGGCTGGTGGAATGGGTGCATAATCTGCACTCTCCCAATCGACAGAGGGGGCTGCAGCGATGAGCGCAAAGACACACACTGGGGGATTCTGAATTAGGACTAAAAAATGGCTAAAATAAAATGACAAAAGAGTGATTATTTTACACTAGACAGCATGACCCCTGCCAGGCCCCACTCAGCCCCCCCCCCTGCCCTGCCCCACCCTTCAGGGGGAGAGTCCTACCCACCTGGCAAAGTTAATAGCCAGCAGGGGGTCATGGATGTCACCCAGCTCCATTTGGCGGGCCACAATGGACTGCATCCGGACCAGGCTCCGCTTGGTGTCCTGTTGCTGGGAGACCGTATCCGTGGGCGACGCCTCCCCACAGCGCAAGCGATTCTGCACGGACTCCAGGAACATCGTGTGCAGGCTCTTCCTCTCCCCGTCTGAAACAGGGGCACGTGCTACTCAGTTCCACATCAATTAACAACAACAAAAACATATCACTGTAAAACAGAGACTTTAGAATAGAACAGAATAAAACAACAGAACAAAACAGAACAGAATTTGATATTCCCAGGGGGAACTTCAGGTTAAATTTTTGGTACTATGATGGGCAGGACTTAACTAATAACTGCGTGCTTTCGTGCCAGTGTGTAGACATGTACTTTCAGGTTCCCAGAATACCCCGTTCTGCATTATTGTACTGTGGATTCCGAGAGCACACACTGTGTGGCACGGCTGCGAGATGACCTCTGACCTCTGGCGGCGTTCTGCGTCGGCTCGCCGTCCTTGCAGTCCAGGTTCTTCAGCAGCTGCATGGACTTGCCGGCCATGATGATGTGCTTGAGCACGGGCTTGAGGAAGGACACCATGGTGTGCCGCCGGCTGCCGGCCGCCTGGTCGCTGGCCGAGCTGCCGCTCGCCGCGTCGCTCAGCTTCTCCTCGCTCTCCACCGCCTCCGACACGCTGTACAGCGTGTACGTGGCGTACCAGAAGTCCCTGTGGTTCACCGGCACGTCCTTGTTCCTGGGTAAGCACACACAAAAAAAAAAAAAACGGCTTCAGCCCCAGTGAAACGTCAGCCTGTTCGAGAAGTCAAGGTTTTTCTATTGACTCCAGTCACATGGCCAGATCAAACCCACCGATTCAGTTTGGCTGAATTAAATGCGCTGATTTACTCATGTTTGCAATTTGGAGTTGTAACAGAGCAGTTAGGCACGCCTCCACAGGGCAGTGACACCCCACAGTCTGGAATCCCGCCCACATCACCGCCTCATGATTGGACGTAGTGTCAACGGACCTTTGTGACACGTAGCAGTGAAAAGTCCCCACTCTCTGGACATACAGCAAAGTGCTATGAAGCACTTAATTTGTGCAGAATCAAAAAAGCTGGTCCAATTGAAAATTATTGGTAAACGTTCAGGAATGCGCTGTAGTGTGCAGGCGCCCTTGTTATAGAAGAGCCCCCTCTGTTGGACCAGGCTACTGCAGATGTTAAGTGCCAGCTGCAGAAGCAGGGCAGTCCTCCAGCACAGTGACTGCACAGCTCAGCGGCCGAACAGTAGGGGGAAAATAAGAAGCAGCTCGCTACGCTCTAGTAAGAGAGCAGAGAGACTTCCTGCAACGACTGACAATAAGTACAAATGCATTTGTGCATGCCGAACTGAAGACAAGGACAAATAAAGTAGATTAAACAAGAAGTGTAAACAAAAAATTTAATGCTAAGATATTGCAATCGCATATTTTCCACGATGATCACAAGCGTCCCGTAGCACGCTGGCACACACCACGTACCTCTGAATGATGAACTCTTTCGCCGGGTCAAACAGGTGACCGTGAACGATCCACTCGTCCACCATGTCCAGGTAGGGGCGCACGGTCTCCACCCACATAGAGAACAGGAGCGCCACCTGAGACAGACAGGCACGTCCCGTTACAGATCATCCCACAGGCCCGTTTCACAAACATGACCGTTTCCTCAATCGAGTTGAAAGATGCGCAAAGATTAGAGGAGTCCAACTGGTGATAGCTTTAACACAATCATTTTTATTTAAAAAAGCTTTGTAGCACCAACTGTGTGCATTAAATATTTGGAAATATACAAGATGGCATTTTTATGGAAAAGGGAAATGGGCAGGAGCCCCACGGATTGGTGCTGGATCCAGATTATGACCGTGTACAGTACTGACTGTGGCTGACAGCTGCACAGTACAGTGTACAGCTGACCGTACCGGAAAAACTGTTCATTTGGCAGGACTGTTCTTGTTCCACTCCATGCCAGGTGATACTGCATGGTGTGAAATGGTGTTTTTCATGAAAGGGGGTTTCTAACATGTCTCCCCCAGTCTGGTTATTTTGAGCCACCGAACTGGATCTGAATGTTTTTTTTTGTAATACAGCCAGAAGCAGATTTCAATAATGAGGCAGAGCATTTGTTTGTTCCCCTGTTCTGCAATTCACATGTGCTTCCCCTTAAGCACACATCAAACAAAATCTGTTATTTTTTGTAGGAACTGTGCACAAGGGTGCATGATAAAATATGAAATAAAATATTAAGACCTGAAATAATATTATGATATGAAACAACATAGACTATTAATTTTGGAATGTTTGTTTTAAATTCTAAATAACAATTTAAAAAATTAAACTCATCCAAATATGAAGCATTTCAGCAATTTATGTCATAGTACATTAATGAGTGCCTTTCACAAAAGGCCAACAGATTTATTTAAAGGGTTTTTGTAAACAATAAGGAGGCAATCTGTTGGTTAAAAAACAATTGGAAGATATGTACAGTTTGTTAGGTACATAAAAAACTTTTTCAAAAACATTAAAAAATGACTCCTGGGATTCAGATTGTCTGCCTGTCACTCATTCATAAATGACTCCCGAGATTCAGGCTGTCTGTCTGTCACTCATTCATAAATGACTCCCGAGATTCAGGCTGTCTGTCTGTCACTCATTCATAAATGACTCCCGAGATTCAGGCTGTCTGTCTGTCACTCATTCATAAATGACTCCCGAGATTCAGGCTGTCTGCCTGTCACTCATTCATAAATGACTCCCGAGATTCAGGCTGTCTGCCTGTCACTCATTCATAAATGACTCCTGGGATTCTGATTCTCTGCCTGTCACTCATTCATAAATGACTCTCAGGATTCAGATTCACTCACTCATAACCGAACTGCGGTCAGCTCACCGTCTGCTCCGAGGCCTCCCCGACGCTGTCGTACTCGATGATGGACTTGTACAGGGTGTTGAGCAGGTGGGAGGCCCGCACCACGTTCGGGGTCCCGGGGGGAACCTCGGCCACGCCCGTGCAGAACACCCGGTGCAGCACTTTGATCTGGGTGAGGTGCGGGGTGAGCCTCTCCAGCACGGCCGACAGAGTCACCGTCTCATCTGCCGGGGGGGTACACCAGGGCATTTCTTAAACCATCATGTTTTACCATCGCTCTTCCACCTTTTTTTACATCATAAGATATTTGACGGATTTACTGTGTTTGTATACGTCCCCTCTTTCTTCAAGCAAAGTGACCGGATCAGTGGTTAGGTGTCAGAACGCCGTCATTTAGAGCCAGAATGACGTCCTTTATGGCCTTATCTGCCTGAAGGACACTGAGTAACAGGACGTCCAGAATGGGGGCTCAAGGCCCATTTACAGAGGCACTGCACAACTGGACCATGGGATCTCAAGGGAAATACTGCTCAGCTACAAAGGTGGAAAACTTTTTTACGTTTTTTTATTTTTTTTATTTTTTAAATGGCCCGTAATAATAAAAACCAGAAAAAAATAACATAGGCTGCCCATGAAGCTAGGGTGTCTGGCACAATAATAATAATTATAATAATAATGGGCCCAAGGAAACAGTATTTTCTTTAAATGGAGCATACAATATGCACATTCCCCAAGAGCCAAGACATGAAGAAATAAAAATGAAAACATCGTGAGGTACTGCGATGTGAATACATCAACTCTGACAGGCCTGAACGTGAGAAGCTGTGGTCTGAATTGAGTGGTTCAGCGAAACCTGCCTTCGACGATGATGCCCCTCTCGATGGAGGTGAGCTCCGCCTTGAAGCTGGTGAAGTACTTGTAGAGCGCCCAGACGAAGGCCTGGTAGGTCCTGAAGGGGGGGTCCGAGCCCTTCTTAGCAGAGGAGCAGGTGCCGGGGGGGCACGGCTCCGCACTGTACCCCGTCACCTCGTCGATGAACCTCTGCAGCTGGAGAACAGCCTGGCCGTACGCCGCGACGTGCTCCAGCACCGAGCGCAGGCAGTTCTGCAGCACCGGGACAGGGCCGCTCAGTATCATCATTATAATTATCACTATCATCATCATCATCACTAACATCATCATCATCATCATCATCACTATCATCATCATCATCATCATCACTAACATCATCATCATTATAATTATCACTATCATCATCATCATCATCACTAACATCATCATCATCATTATAATTATCACTATCATCATCATCATCATCATCACTAACATCATCATCATAATTATCACTATCATCATCATCATCATCATCACTAACATCATCATCATTATAATTATCACTATCATCATCATCATCACTATCATCATCATCATCGCCAACATTTATCCATGAAACTGTACAAACTCTCCTCCATGTAAGAATATGAGAAATGAAGCGTATGAGAAATGCACTCACGCTGGTCAGGTGAGTGACCACCACGTTCTCCCTCACGGACACCTTCCCGTCGTGCTGCTGGAATATGAACGACTTCCTGACCCCGGACAGAAGCCTGGGGAGGGGGACAGGGCGAAAAAGGGATGTGTTCTTATTAGTGCCATTCCAGAACCTTCCACAAAAGCTCGGAGAGGGGAGAGAAACTGTAGGGATGTCAAGGGGCAGGCCTGCGCAGCGCCATTGCGGAGCAGAACGGAACGTTCCGTCCGCTAACGGGACTCCCAGTCACATTAAAGGCATAAATTAATTCTCTGGAGCAAACCCCCCCCCCACACACACAGAGCAATTTGCATTTTCATTGACATAATCCCCTTTAAAATCAACATTTCATTTTATGCAAACAAGGGCAACGTTTCGATCATTTGACCTTACTCAGGCTGCAAAAGATAGAGTGACTTCTCAGTATTTTTTTTTTTGGTTTTTTTTTTTTTTTTTTTGAGTGATCTGTAACAAGGATTTATACAAGACACCCCCATCATCTCACCACAGAACCTCCCGTATCGCTTGGGTCTCAGTGACAAAGGACTTCTCTTCTGGAAGGTAGAGCGGGTCAGTGTTGTATAAGTGCTGGTCCCTGCAGATTGGGAGAATGAACACAAAAATCAAAATAATTTTCAAAAACATTTAAAAAAAATTTTTAAAACAGCTCAATAGGTATGCTTAGGTAGTGCCAAAATAGTTATTACACACTATCAAAATACACCATTAGTCAAATACAATTACTTCAGATTTTAGCTAAAACAATAATCACATACTATCACAGACATCATTGTCAAATATAAATGCAGATTTTCTGACTACATGCACACTCGACAATTTTCTTGAGCAGTTAGCCCAATAAACAGGGACTGTTAAAATAAACATCAGACCAATTATTCCAAAATCATGTGGTGCAGAAGCATAAAATTTTCTTCTTCTTCTACCATTACCTATACAACCCATTATTCAAAACCCACCAAGTTTGCCAGACAGGTAGAGAATCAGACTAGCTCGACTAGTTAGCTAGTTTGCTAATGTTGGACAGAATCTGTTGGCAAAAGCCATAAGGCTGGTAAACATACATTGTATTGCAGCTCCTACACTGTGACAGGGGATGTACAGACAGAGACAGCCACATTCTGTTGTGTTCGGTTTTTTAGCAAGAAACCACAAAAATAAAACCTTGTGAAAGATTTATGTACTGGGATATTTTGCACACAAGCCAATGAGCCTTATTAATTATCAGTATTTCAGTTAATAATGAATCAATTAATATAAAACCCATGAAATAAAACCACATGAAAGACTGACATACTGGGATATTTTGCACAAAAGCCAATGATACTTATCAATTATCAGTACTTCAGTTAATAATTATCAATTAATATAAAATCCTGAAATAAAACGCTGCGCTGATAACTGTTTTTGTTTTTAAAGCAGTGAGCGGTCGGTCTCTCACCAGACGTTGAGCAGGTTTGAGTGCAGATGAAGACTGTGGGGGAAACGTGGGGCTTGAGCCACCCAATATGGGGTCACCACGTGCTGCTCCAACCACTCCTGTGCATCGGGCTCAGCCACTGCAAACCCCACAAATCACACTACTGTAACCCCACAAATCACATTACAGTACAACCACAAATCACATTACTGTAACTCCACAAATCACACTACTGTACCCCCACAAATCACATTACAGTACAACCACAAATCACATTAAGGTACCTCCACAAATCATACTACTGTACCCCCACAAATAACATTCCAGTACAACCACAAATAACACTACTGTACCCCCACAAATCACACTACTGTACCCCGACAAATCACATTACTAAAACCCCACAACATGTGATGCTGCCTCCCTGTGCTAAGACACTTATACCAAGTTTTCACACATCCCAGACACTCATAATTATTTTATTACTTTCTTTTCATAGAAATTATACAGTCAATAGTCCCATATTTTTCAAGAACAGTATAACCTTTTATAACAGTTGCCAGTCGCCATGGCTACATAGAAGACGGTACGGTAAACCAATATTTTGACCATAGAAAATTAACAGCCCTAGGACAGGATTCTATGACCTCAAATATGACTGTACATTCTCACCTGTCCACCCGACCTGCACAGTCTTCTTGGACTGGTCCTGGTCCTCCAGTGGTGTTCTGTCCACCTGTATCCCAGAATCTTCTCTGCTGAAGGACATTTGACTGTCTTCTTCCTCGCTCTCCTCCTCTGACCATTCCTGAGGGAGCCCATAGTAACGTGAAGCACACCAAACACTGCTTGTTTCTGTTTTGAATATGCAGCTTTAAAAGTCTGTTCTGAACATTACGACCAATAGCCAATTATTTATTTATTTTTTACAAAAATGACCAGTATTCCCTTTAACAGGGAACAAACAAGTCAAAATGACCAAAAACAACTCACAGGTGTATCTGGATAGGGGCCGGTTTCAATCTCCTCTCCCTCCATCAAATATTTCCCCCAGTCAAAGTCATCTTCTTTCTCTACATACATGAGAATATATATTTTAAAAATGTGCCGATAAATGTTTACTAAATGTATCAAAACGATAGAGGAGGGCTAGCTAATTTCCACTAACAGACATTAATAAACATACTAACCCAACTCTTTCCTTCTGGGCCTCTCACTGTAGTTTGAGTTGGACGGAGAGTCCGAGAGAAACAGTAACAAAGCTAGGATGCTGTGATGAACATCTGTCTGCAATGTAAATGGTGGACAAGAGTAAGAGCTCTGCGGCAGGAGGCGGCTAAGACCGTGGCAGAAGATGCATTAGCTATATGACAGCACAACATGCTAATCCAGAGTTCCCCACTCACTACAGCAGCGTACCTTGGTTCCCTCTACGTTGGGTAACGGTGAGCTCAGGAACTCCTCAGTCAGCTTCATCCAGCTCTGCGCTTTGCTTAAGTCCGAGTGAACGATAAGCTTTTCATAAATCCTTTAAAAGAAAATCATCGGTTACAATATAAACGGACAGTGTACCTTTCCTAAACGAATTGTTGCAGATTTACATGAGAACTTACCCATTCACAGAACGCTGCACTTTGTGACTGTTGACATCGAGGTAACGATGAAACCTGTTCATTCATACATAAAAGTAAGCTTATTGTTGTTTTAACCCTTACTTTCAAAATACATTCGCCACTAATCATTATCACATAATCACTAATCACTAATCATACCAAACCAACTGGACAGCTTGCCATGAATGAGAATTTGACTACTCATCATAATTATTAATATCGTTAGTAAGGTGAGAAGAGATCTGACCTGAAGTTTGACCAGGCGAATTTGAGTGCATTCTGAAAATTCTGGTCCTCTTCGTCCTCTAGCCCACAAATGTGTTTTATCAATTGCTTGGCATCTTTATCCATGTCTTTTTCGAAATCCGTCCAGTGAGCCATTCTGACAGGTTTTGTTTGCTAGCTAGCCAGCTAGCTCACAGGAAGGCAACACCTTCACTTCGGTGCAAACCAACTGAGAAATTATAGTCTTAAATTCCTGCTTGCAATAAAGCTAACAAACCAGCAAACAACTATCTACTTGCAGCGGTGGCTAGTCAGCCCTGCACTAACGTCAGCTAGCTTCCTAGCTAACGTTAGCTAGAAATCTAGCACATACGGTGCTAATCAATCAAGTAGCTAGCTACCGCTAGCTAAGGTAACAAGATGCTCTGGTGACGTCTTCGACAACTTAACATATTTGGCCAAGATATTTTCATTAGTTTGCCAGAATCACGCCTTGATGCAGTGGAGTGTATACTGTTCCGCCGCTACCAAACAGTGGTCCGCTAGCAACCTAGCAGGTTCGTTACTGCCTGTGCAACCAACCCATATCAACACAGTTTGAACCAACCGAACAACCCGCTCGTTTACAGACGTGCATATTTAATTAGAGAGCCAGCACGCCTTCAGTTAGCTCACTGAAGTTCATTGCGCTAGCTGGTGAAGTCCCGGAAGTAAGCCTGTACCGCGCATGCTGAGGGCAAAACATTGGAGCACCCAATAAAATGAATGGGAATATCTGACTTTTGAAGGCTAAATAAAACTTCCCCGACGGTATTCTGAAACTCGACTAAGGTTCCTTACGTTTCCTATGAGAAGCAGATTGTAAAAATATGCGATGTGTAAAAAAAAAGAACATTTAATATATTTTCCTAAGACTTCTGGACCAAAGCAACCATTGTTCCACGGGCTATTTCCCGTTACCGCCTAAGCTTCACTGCGTGGCCCCTCCTACCCTCTCCAGTTCCTATGTACGCTAATACCACAACATTGGTTCATTGCACTGGACAGCTCAGCTGCTGTGGTCCCTCCTCACGCAGCTGGTTTTGTGGCCAATCAGTGCGTTTCATGGGGAAAATGCAAGCCTATCCGTCTTGGGGATTTCACATGTAGTTGTATCCAGTAGTTGCGATTGCACTAGACGTGTATGCAGTATTTGACAGGAGCTTTAAATTAGCCCCCCCCCTCCCCATAAGTCAGTAAACAAATCAAAATTTATGCAATTTAAAGTGTCAGTGCTCCTTAAAATAAACACAGAATTATCTGAATCTAGTGCAGTGGTAGCCAACCCTGTTCCAGGAGATCTACAGTCCTGTAGGTTTTCACTCCAAACCTATAAAAGCACACCTCCTTCAACAGCTAAAGATCTGCATTGCGCTGCTAATTTGTAGAGTCGGGTGCGCCAAATTAGGGTTGAAATGAAAAACAACAAGATGGTAGATCTCCAGGAACAGGGTTGGTTACCACAGATCTAGGGGCAGCAGGTTCACTAATTGAAAAATCATAAACATATTGACTGTGTGCATATAACTTGTGATATAGAGAACCTGAAACCACTACTGACAGAAACAGTTGTTTATCACACTTTACATTCAGTTCTACAAAATACATCTATACAAATATGAAACAAAAATACAAAAGCCCAACATGATTCTTAAGTGTACAAATGTAGCAATGTGAACTTGGTCTACTTGTGACGTGCTAATGCAATGTTCTCCGACATAGATCTCATGTAGAAATTATGCGTCAGCTAAAAGTATTCTTTTCAAACGAAACCATAAATTTACATTTAAACTGTTGTCAAATTTGACCCTTCAAAGTGAAACAAAAGTTCATTACAAATTAGTGCAAACTGAACTATGAATTCAAACTTGTTTCAATTAAAAAAATCAAATGACTAAATACAGACAAAATTTTGACACAAGAAAAATAATACAGACTGGGAACAAGCAATACTAGAAATAAAAAAGAACTTATTTCTAAATAAAACCAATTCATAGGGCCTATCACCTATTAGAGCAATAAAACTGCCTAAAATTAGGAGTACAGGTACTGATCCAAAAATGTTGACTAAAATCTGTACGGAAGGCAAACACTTTAAATATTTATAACCCAATACATTTTTACTCTAGTTACATAAATATGACAAATACAAATGCTGTATAAATGCAAAAAAGTATACATCTGAAGATATGCTATACAAAACAGATTTTTTTGTACACTGCCAAAACACAAAAACAATGTCTTAGGTATGTCATATTCAACAAATAGCTGGAAATGGTGAATAATATGTTAAAAAAGGACTGAAACAAAATGGTGGCTCCAGTAAACAGGCTTACGTAAAACGCATCCATTTGCAATTCATTATTAAGGAAAGTGTGAAGACACTCACCAGTGGACATGAAACTGACATTTAAAAGCAAATGTACATCTAACAAAATAGAGCACTGTACCAAAGTTTACATTCAATTAATGACAAACTGTGTGCAATTACATATAACAAAACTATTTGCATCCTACTTGTCTGATTATTTTAAATTCAGTAAATGGTTAAATGGAATTCATATGAACGGCTGCCGTTCAGATAGAATGCAAAATACTGGCATTTAAAATATACAGTTGAGGCCAAAAGTTTACATACACCTAGGCTAAATACATTCAAACTCAATTTTTCACAACTCCACACATTTCATGTTACTATACATTTCCTGTGTTAAGTCAATTAGGGTATCTATTTTATTTCCATAAGAGGTAATTTCAAAATAATAGCTAAGAGACAGATCTATTTCAGCTTTTATGTACTATATCATATTTTCCAGTGGGTTGAAAGTTTACATACACTTTCTTGGTATTTGGTGGCATTGCCTTTTAATTGCTTTACTGGAATCAAACTCTTGGGGTAACCTTTCACGAGCTTCTCACAATACTTTGCCAGAATTTTTTCCCTTTCCTCTTGACAGAACTGGTGAAACTCAGTCAGGTTTGTGAGCCTCCTTGCTCAGATACGCTTTTTCAGTTCAGTCCACAATTTTTCTATGGGATTCAGGTCAGGGCTTTGTGATGGCCACTCCAATACTTTCATTTTGTTGTCTTTAAGCCATTTTGTTACAACTTTGGAGGTATGCTTAGGATCATTGTCCTGCTGGAAGACCCAGTTGAGACCAGGTTTTAACTTTCCAGCTGATGTCTTGAGGTGTTCCTTCAGTATTTCTAGATAATCCTCCTTCGTCATGATGCCATCTATTTTCAGAAGTGCACCAGTCCCTCTTCTAGCAAAACACCCCCACAACATGATGCTGCCTCCCCCATGCTTTAGTCGGAATGGCGTTCCCGCAGATTAAAAGCCTCACCCTTTTTCCTCCATACATAGTGCTGATCATCATGGCCAAACAGTTCAATTTCTGTTTCATCTGACCAGAGAACACTCCTCCAAAAGGCTAGGTCTTCGTCCAGGTGATCACCTGCAAACTTCATTCTCGCTTTTTTATGCCGGTCTTAGAGTAGGAGCTTCCTCCTTGTGCGACAGCCTTTCAGGCCATGGCAATGTTGGATTCTCTTAATGGTGGATGTAGATACTTTCGTACCTGATGCCTCAAACTCCTTCACCAGTTCCTTTGTTGTTGTCTTGCGGTTCAGTTGAACCTTTTGAACCGAAGTTCATTCAGCCCTGGGGGTTCATTTGTGCCTCCTTCCTGAATGATGCAGTGCCTGTGTGGTCCCAAGATTTTATATTTGCATACAACAGTTGTCATGGTACCTTCAGTTGTTTGGAAATTGCTCCCATGGAGGAACCGGACTTGTGGAGGTCCACAAATTTTTTTCGGAGTTCTTGGCTGAGTTGCTTTCCCATTATATCACGGGCAAAACGGCAGTCCTCTAAAGGTTGGCCCGTAATACAGCCACAGGTGTCAATTAACTCCCAATTAACTCCTAATTATGACAATTGGCCAATCAGAAGCTTCTAAAAAGTCATTATATCAATTTCTGGAATCTTCCAGACTGCTTAAAGAGACAGTCAAGTTGGTGTATGTAAACTTTTGACCCACAGTAATTCTGATATAGTGAATTAAAGCTGAAATAAATCTGCCTCTAATTGATTGTTTTAAAATTACGTCTGATGTGAACAAAGTAGATGCCCAAATTGACTAGCCAAAAGAAATGTATTGCACCATGAAATGTGCGGAGTTGTGAAAAACTGAATATCTTTAGCTTAGGTGTACGTAAACTTTTGGCCTCAAATGTATACACAAAAAATCAGATACTGAATTTTTCCTTCCAGGTTTCAGAGTTTCATAATCCCATTTGCATGTCCGCAAAATTGAAGAAGTTGTCCACATCGGCTGAGGACGAATTCCTGTTTTCTGAAACAAAAAGCTGGGAGAAAACAATCAAAAGGCATTAATCTCACTTAAAGATCACATCATGTCCACACTATGATTAAAATGTGTAACGCCCTATGGAAGAAGAAGCAAGGTGCTTTACCTTGGTTCCATTGAAGACTTCACTGGAAATTTTCCGGCAAGCCTCCACCACACCATCTCCGTTCAACTCCAGAGCCACAACAGGACCTAAAATAAATTAACAGTTACTTCTCAGATTTTCCACAGCCCATCTGTACTTCTACTCCGTGTTGAATCGGCACAGTCCTAAAATTTCAGTAGCAAATTTAAGCAAGTATAAAAAATTTTATCCATGCATATTACACTCTTTCCAGGTGGGTGCTACATATTAACAGTGTTTGGTGTGAGCACCCTCCTCACTGAGAAGCACTTTCAGATCATCGGATTAAAGGCACTATATCAGGGGTGTCCGATCTTCTCCAATAAGGGCCAATGTGAGTACCGGTTTTGTTTTAGCCCAGCACTAAGGCACCTGATTCTACTTATCAAAGTCTCGACTGAATTAATTGAATCGGGTGTTAGTGTGGCGCTGGGCTAAAACAAAACCCTGTCCTACACCGGCCCTTTTTGGACAAAATCGGACACTGCTGCAATATATAAACGCAGTTACATTATATTTACGCAATACAGACTTAGTGTCCTTAATCTCCGTGAGTAATGCATATATGGCAGCGAGTGCATCTGAAGTTTTGCCACTATAAACATCACCTTTAGTGATCAACTCCGTGAGCCCGTCCGCATTGTTGTGGAACACCCTTTTGACATCTTCAGGGCGCATTGACACCTCCTTGGTTTGGATGAGAACAAACCCCTTCTGTGTCGCCTGTTTTGGCATGAGGACAAAAACAGAAAGTATGTTACACGTGAATCATATGTATGAAAATGAACAGGGTAGATACTTTCAGTTGGATTATATGTTAACGAATACAGATTTTACTTAGGAGCGATGGGACATTTTACAATTTTCTCTAAACAATTACAAGCCTGATTTGTCCAAGTGTTTACTGTAGTACTCTTTTTATTTTTTGTACCTAATGCCTGTTTAAAAGCAGTAGACCATGTTTAAGAATCTTGAAGAGAGTACTTGCTTCCGCGAGTCAGGGTTCCCACCCATAATTTTAATTTTTATTAAATATATATACTTAATAAAAATAATCATTATTCAGTTTTGTCTGTGCATTCATTTCATGTTACTTTATCCATTGCAACTTCTTCCCAGTACCAATATATCAGCTAAACTCATAAACTGCATATTTCACACCTTATGCTAACTGTAGTCCGTATTTTCAAATAAAAAGGAGACCAGAGAGTCCATCCTCCTTATGCATGTTTTTCCACTGTATTCAGTCAGGGGAGAGCAGCGAGAGTCACAGATAGAGTAGAGATCACAGCACAGAAAGTGAGGGTTCCAGCTCTGCCCGACTGTAGTCATTCTGACTATGCCGCATAAAAAGGGAACACGACAAATTCTAAATGTAAAGCTTTCGCCATTTAACTCGAGCAACTAAATTAACTAAGGGAACTTACATTACATTACATTTATTTGGCAGATGCTTTTTCGAAAGCGACATACAATAAGTGGAACCGAAGCGATGCATCTTAAAGAGGGAATCGGAAATCCAGCAAAGACGGCCCTCCCTCACCTCATGGATGAGTTTCCTGGCGTTGGCGGCCGTGTGCTCCCCAGCGAAGAACATGCAGAGGCAGGACTCCTCGCTGACCTTACGCCTCCCGCCGTGGGTCAGGGGCACGACGCTCTGCTGGGCGTCGGCGGAGACGCGCACGGACCCGAACTCGGATTCGTTGTCCGGCGGGGGGACGCAGTCCAGCACCGAGGTGTTCTCGGGAAGCAGGCTCCAGTTGGTCTCCCCGGAAACCGGAGTGAAGTCGTGCACGTTGCTCCAGTTGTTGTTGAAGACGCTCAGCCCGGCGTCCTTGAAGTGGGCGGCCAGCTCGGGGTAGTGGTACTGGAAGCAGCCGAACTTCATGCCCGTGGAGGATTCTATGATGGGCTGGGTGGCGCAGCACAGGAACACCTCCATCTTTTTGCAGTCGCGGGTGCGGAACTGCTGGCACGCCACCACGCACTTAATCTCCTTGCAGTCTCGGAAGAAGACGCTGCCCTTGACGGGGCCCAGCACCACGCGGCAGTTGACGCAGTCGTCAATCGTGATGGTGGCCGAGTGGTCCAAGATGAAGATGCTGCAGTTCTCACACTCCTGTATGACAAACTGCTGCCCGTTGAGTTTACCCGGTAGGCGGCCAACTGTAGCATCCTTGAGTCCCGTCAGCATGAAGTCCTTAGGGTCCACCTAGAAGAACATCAACCGACCACAGGCTCTTGAGATGAAAGCACCACATGTTTATACACTAGTAATGCTTTTTTTTTTTTTTTAAACTGCTGTTTTTATATTCTTATAATGACTGTTTAGTGTTATTACATTCATTATTGAATGTTATTTAAATATTTCACATTGAGATGCACAGTTCAACTGCACATAACAATATGGTATTATAATTATATTTTACTGAACAGAGGTGAAAGCCTATATCTAGGTGACAAATGGTTATCACAGCTCCTGTTGTTTCATAGCATATTGAGAAGACCTTTCGGATACAAAAGGTTTAACTCCGTCGTAAAATTAATAATGTTAAAATCTCTACACATGAATAGACTGAGGATTTTTTTTTCCATTCATATAATGCGTTATTCATCACATTATCCGCAGAGATCTTAGAAACACTGAAGCTTACTGAGGGTAAATCAAAACGTTCTAGCATAAGACTTTGGGAATCTTTAAAAGGGGGTGTGCAACGCATTTGAACTGATCTCCACGTGTGTATGGAAGTACTGAAGTATGGTCCATTGGAAATGCTCCATACAGCACTTGTAACCAATTTAATGAATGGACGGTTATCATCTGCCATCACCACTAGAGCCGAACAGCGCCAATGTAACGGGTCCTAACGAAAGAAAAAAACTCTACCTAGTGAGACGTGTAATACGTTATCAATAAACTAGATACCACAGCAACTGTGTTTTAGATGTCATCTGTTGATGGCAAATCTTCGTTCTTTGAATTCTGTTTGCGTTTAACACAACGTGGCTCTCAGGCTGGTCGCTTCAAATGCAGTTGACAACCCAGCAACGTTACACAGGCAGATGTTGAGGTGTAACGGCTAGCGACCTAATCAAGCTGCATTATACACATTAGCTATCGTTGAAGACTTATACCTAGCTGGCTAACTAGCCAGCCAAGACACCTAACCTTACGTGTGCTGACTAATCTGATTATGAGCTCAAGCAAAATATATTACCTTAACAAGCTACACGAAAACACTGCACTGGAATACTTGGGGTCATTATGTCATGGGAAAATAGCAAAGAGGTTACATTTGCTAGTTAGCTCATAAACGAACTGAAGGTAGCCATACCAGATAAAGTACTGCTAAAATTAAAACTGTACACTCGTTGTCAACGTTAATCACCTATTCTTGGTATTTTACTTGGCACGCCAGTGTAACTTTTCTTGCACATCCACTGTGCAGTGTACATTATGTTACTGTATTAGACTAGCTAGCTAACGATAACTACGACCAACGCTAGTGAATCACCTGCCCAAGCTATCTTACTTAAGTAGCTATTATGAGGTTAACCCTGTTCAACTAGCCACAGCTGCGTAGCTAGCGCTGAGCTGTTTCACACAATCACTTTGTTATCCACGCCATGTAAATTAGCACCGTTAGCCGGCTCAGATATAATGTTAACACCATTAGCCTGCTCCCTACCTTCTCTCGCTTGTCCCAGCTGTACTTTGGTGCCTCTTCAACGTTGTCGCTGGCCGCATTGTTAGTCGTGTTTTCTGTCGTCGGGGGAGTAAGATCCTTTTTGGATGATTTTCTTTTGGATTTCTTAGAAAAGAAACAGCCCATTTCTAAATAGTGTCACGACTTGTGGAAATGCAAATACAAATGGGTCCAATATCAGGAATTTTCTCCACTGTGTCGGTAGGTAAATAGTATTTATTTATATTATATCATAAATGTCTGCCGTATTACCTACAAACACAAAACAGACCACTTGAGCGCCTTGCGTTTCCTTACCAATCAAAACAACCAATCAACACCTTGCAATTCGTTTACTTGGTAACAGCGAATCACAGAACGGGAAGGAGGAAGCGTTACCTAGGTAAAAACAACAACCAATCAAATCTGCTTTCTATTCTAGAAGAAGGGCGCCTAGCACAACTACAATATTAACGTCCGTTACGTGTCCAGTTTAGAAAGAAACATGAAAGGGCTGTTATTGTTCTTATTATGGAGACAAATAACGATTCCACACAGCAAAACAAATGCTTTCTTTTTCTTGAGTCTTCTTCTGCCTATGTGTTGCTACTATATTGTAACAATCCACGTTAGATGTCAGAATCCAGACATTTCTTTGAAGTTGTCAGATATAGCTGCAGACTGTACGTGTATCACTGGAAAAAATGAAACTGTGGTTCAATATATGTGTGAACGCGTGTTCACGTGTTCATGCGCACAATAGCTTAACAAATTATACAAACAAGAGTTGGAACACTGACAGTCTTGAAACTGTTTGCATCAAATAACCATTTAGCACACCTTATTTTAAAAAATGGTCGTAAGAAAAAGTCACATTTTGCATTACATTACGTTTATTTGGCGGACGCTTCTATCCAAAGCGACGTACAAAAGTGCATCCCAAAAGTCACTGGAACAACTACAAGGACATTTAAAGGACAAAATGGAAAGTTCGCACACTCGAAAGTTGCCAGTTTGGCTTTTTCATATTTAATGTAATTAAAATCAGCAATTTTTTCCAGATATTATATTGTATGTTATAAAGCAAGGCACTGTTTATTGTCTTTTTTTTTATTAAAGAGTGCATCATGTTTTTCCTTCTAAATTAAAAAAATCCCACTATTTGTTTCCATTGGCAGAAGGAAGTGAAAGGGATACCATGCACCATTTCAGGACAGCACACAGAACTTATACCATGAGACAGTCAGATGCCCATATATCTGACAGATAAGGACCTCCAGTGCCACCCTGTAAATACAGTAATCAGAGGGTAAGGTGGGGGGGGGGGGGGGGGGGGGGGGGGGGGGTCAATAATAAGCTATTAACAATCTCACCTTAGTTCTTTTATCTAAGATACATCTAGTAATACCCCCCTTTCAGAAGTAACCAGGATGAATAATTTTAAGGTGTATGCTTTTTATACTGATGCAAAAGTAATAAAGTAATCTTTTGTTCATGTTTTCATTGTTTATTTATTGAATTTGGACTTTCTTTGTCTACCATACACACACGTGCGTCTGCGTGGATGTATCATGTTGCTTGCCACTCCTACATAGATGATCATGGAATATTTTTCTTGTGCTGAATGATGCTTCTGATTTCCTCTCGCATCCCTGCTGTAGTGACTCACTGATTGGCTGAGAGTTTGGGGAAGTAGGGGTGTTTCAGCTATCCTACTGGTTTCTGGCAAATCAATTAAAGCGGATAATTATTTTAGATGTCATATTAGTAGCGGATTTTTCAAGTATGTTGATTTGTGGATTACTTCGGTGATGGCACATTTTGCAGGATCTGGTAGTCTGACGCGTTGCATTTCACAATAGCAGATTCACGAATCTCCGAATACTATTTCCTCTGCATGGAATCAATCAACTGATGTTATTCTTTCTAGTGTATAGCGCTGTGCCCAGAGACCTTCCAAAACGAGTTCTGCGCAACGCTTTTCCAAAGCGTTAGCTATGTAAGTATTTTTTTTACATGTTTGTTTTGATTGCCGATATTTTTGATAGGGTACTCATATTTTAGTGTAGCCTTCGCCTGTCTTACTTTCCTGGATTACTCTCAGCGAGACAATCGTGTAGTCAGAGTGGTGTGTAATTGTATATTTTATTTTTCTCACAACTGCATTGCTGCGCATTGAAATATGAGTTAATTGTGGTGCAGTCTATTTCAGAACAAAAATATTAAACGCACGGCCCAAGTCTTTATTTGGCAAATGGAATTTATACAAAGCTTTTAAAACGGCAACGTTTGATAATGTCCTTGTGCACATTTTGATTATTCTCTGTCTGTCCCAGTGGTCGGTATTCATTTAACGAAACTGGATTGCTGCAAACCTTACGTGATACCGTTTAGCGTAGTCAACCCAAGGGAGTTTGCCATGCTGTGTCAAACAGACTGTAGGTATCCATGGCAACTTAAGTATTCACGTCACATCACTAAAGATCCGTTGTGCTTTTGGGCGTAAAGCTTTGCTGAATTCTGAAAATAGACAATTATCTCATACTGTCTCATGACTAAGGAAAGACTGGAGGTCTGTCTTTTACTTTATGCGTGCGCTTAACAGTTTATCAATATTAAAACGGCAGGGATAATTGTGATAACTATTTCAAATTACAAAGAGAACTGGAAACCTGATTATAATTTTTGCACACATATTACCCGAATCAATTTATTAAAGTAATTGTATCACTTATAAAAATCACATTTTGATTTTAAAGGTGTGTTCCGATCTTTTAGGTAGTTTTTAAGCAATAATTTAATAACAGCACATTTTAAAGATTCAGACCACTGATCGAAAGAGAAATATTTTTGACGTTAAAAATATGGTGAGAAGGAAGCCTCTCATTTAAAATATGATTTGATGTCGTATCTAAAATGTACGTGAAGGATTTAGATGCTATTAAGTGTTTTAAGGTTAATGAGTGAGCAGGTGTATTCTGTGATCATGTCTATTCATAATGGTGATGTAGTCTACATTTCTGGCTGCTTGGTTCTGAATCTGATCTCTAATGTCATTCAATTTTTCCTAAAATAATTTCTGATCACTGAAAACAAGATTGGGAATAAAGGTCTGTTTTAGTTATCCAACTGTATCAAATAGTCTTTTTTAATTTTTTTTATTTGACTCATTGATATCCCAAAAGTACTATAAGTCGATTTTGCTGCTGAAAAGGCATGTTTATATTATGCCAGACCTTTCTTGAAACCTAGGAGAAAACTTGACGTTTGGTGGTTTTCCACTTCAGTTAAAAGCAATGACAGGTTCACTTTAATTTATATGCTTTACCTTACCAGGGTGAAACCAAGGGGTAGTGCAACATCAACATGCTCAATTGAATGTCATTAAATATACTATTTGAAATCTAGGCTGCAGTCTAGTCCAGTGGATATGGAAACAGACTTCATAACCATGCAGGCTTGATTCATAAGAGGGAAAGTGCTGCTTTCCTTTTGAGAAAGGTACTTAATCTTGATAACTTCAGGAAAACATCCAGCTGTATTAATGCATTGTAAAAAAAAAATCAGCTGCAAAGTCTCAATTTCCCCTGCTTATCAGGAAGGGATTGGAAGGGTTCAAAATTTACTTCCATTGCTAAGTTAATTAGTCATCATAATTAAACCATTGCTTACTACTTGCTTGACATGGCAAGGCTATGGAAAGTCATACGTTATTAGAAGGGCTTGATTCGGGTAAATTTCAACATATTGAATGTCTAAAAAAGCACAATTATTAAGCCATGCGTACAGTTGCAGATTAACATGCATGTCTTCAATTTTTAACAAAGCAGTGCACCTGAACACGTCTTGCATCAATCAGGTCAGGCAAAATTCTTTGTTATCACATGAATCAGGTTAAATATCCTGATTCAATAACAAAATTGAATTTGAAAATGTGTTCAAATTCAAATAAAAGGTTGAAAAATGGCCTGGGACTTGTATTAGTTTAAGCTGATATATATTTTTAAATTGTAGCATTAATACTAATACATTATTTGGTTGCTTGCAGCCATTTTACAGTCACAAAAGTGACATCAGTGAACCTGCCATGTAGCGTTCCACTGATTCTGTTTTTCTTTCAGCCTCAAGGATTCTATAATGCGACCACCATCAATATTCACTGTCAACATAGATTAACAATGATGTTCAGTCCTCCACTATAACCATGGGCTGTGGCACCTCTGTCGCCACAGAAGACCAAGGGAAGAGACTCGAAAATGGTGATGCTTATCTTCATCTCTATTTAACGGTGACTTCCTGTTATAGGAAAAAATTCTAATAAATCTCCACACTGACATAAAAAAGGAAAAAATCCAAATAAAGGTATACCCATGCAAAAATATATTTATGCACAAAATGTGCTTGTGTAAAAATTTCACAAAGCAAAACGTGAAACACAGAAAGTGCTTTATGGACTTTTTTACATGAGCACGTGAATGAACCTATTTTTGCACCAGTATACCTTTGTTTCAATTTTTTCCTTTTTCACTGTATGCCATTATGTGGGTTTCTTTTAATTTTTTCCTGCATTTATTTTTGTGACCTACACACCTGAATTATACCTCTCAGATTTATGTGAAGAGTGCAAACTACTTGTGGAACTTTGGATATACTTGATGTTATCAAAATCATTTTGTATTTATAAGAGAGAGCCAAAATGGCGTTTTGTCGAATGGCACATATCTATTTACAGGCACGAGTTCAAGTACAGGCCTGGAAAATGAATCACAACCGTAATTAACATACACACATTCTCAAGGACACACAAGGGACTTGTGAAAGAACAGGTTGTTCATAGAGGCTGCTCACACAAAACATGTAATTGACACTTATGGACGTGCACAGTGTGCCACTGCCCAAGACGTGTGCTGCTTCTGCGATGACATCAAACTGCAGCACACCTTATTTTTATCGGGCACACATAAAATATATATTTATATATGCACACCTGCATATATCAGTGTATGTTTTGATCATGTACTTACATAGCAAAAGACAGAATGTTTGGAGTAACGTAGGCTGTTTGTACTACTAAACAGTATTCCTGTGGTCTTTCTTTTTTTTTTTTTTGAACTTTGCAATTTAATTTCTTTTGAACCATTGGTAATATTTTGGAGCATTCCCCTCATTGGAAAATTGCATTTCACGTGAAAACGGAGGTAATTCCACAGTGGTGTTTCCATCGATTAGAGCTGAAATGTAAAATATGCTTGATGTACTTTGATATTTAGATGACATTTTGTCTTGTGTTTTGTCTCATGTCCTTTTTACCCCACAACATCGCCTTCTTTTTTCTCGCTCAGTTCATTCAGAAGTAATTTCATTTTCCTGGTTTTCTCCGCTATTCCTTTGTGTCTCGTTAATTTCCCCTACTCTCGTTCCCCAAAGATGTCTTCCATAAATGGTTTTATTTAATTTACTTTCTCCTCACACAGATGAGTCCATCAAGGGCGGCTGCCCAGCTCTCAGTAAGCAGCTTTCATCTTTCTCTGACCTTACATTCTCCTTACTCTACACTTACCACTCCTATTGCTCTCCCTCCTTGCTGCCACTTCTAATCAGTTACACACTGTGTTCATCATAGGGGGCGAAGTAGCAGAGGAGTGTAGAGTAGTAGAGTAGCGATTTGGGGAGGTCAGGAGGGAGGGGGATGTGGGGTTGTTCACAATGTAGAAGGTCTGTCTTCTGAATGGAGTTTGTCAGTCCCATGCAAATTCAGCATGTGATCTCTCATTGTTCTGTGAGTCTGTATCCTGTAATTGCAGCTACCTGTTAGATTCTTAACTCTCATCGACACCTGATTTTTACTTTTCACTTTTCACTCTTATCTCAGTCTCAGCTGTATGTATCCATCTGAGGTACATATGCAAATTCACTTTTCACTTTCACTCAGAAAACAAAGGATTCTCAAATACCTACTTGCAAATACAGGAACAGAAATAATGGTCAGAACATTCCAAGTGCTGGAAGATAACAGCGGCGTAGAATGTGTGAAGCATGGAGCAATATGTGTGTGTGTGTGTTTGTTTGTGTGTGTGCGTGTGTGTGTTTCTGTGTGTGTCTGTGTGCGTGTTTGTGTGTGTTTGTTTGTGTGTGTGTGTGTTTGTTTGTTTGTATGTGTGTGTGTGTATGTGTGTTTTTTTGTTTGTGTGTGTGTGTTTGTTTGTATGTGTGTGTGTGTGTGTATGTGTGTTTTTTTGTTTGTATGTGTGTGTGTGTGTGTGTGGAGCAGAGTTTTTTTACTGTTGTGTCACCATTAGCGATGAAAGCAGCCATCCTAATCCAGCGCTGGTACCGCCGCTACATTGCCCGTCTGGAGATGAGGCGTCGCTACACCTGGAACATCTTCCAGTCCATTGAGTACGCCGGGGAACAGGAGCAGCTGCAGGTGAGGATAGGAGAGGAGAGGAGAGGGGATGACGAGCGATCATCTGTTCACTACACCTTCGGCCTGGGCAGGACAGTCACATCAGAACAAACCGCTTTTTTTAAAGTCAGCAGTCAGAGGTGAAGAACAAAACACCTGTTTGCATGTCAAAGGAAGTGTGTCATCAAAAACAACCAATTAGCATTTATAAACACACACACACACACACACACGCACACATATATTTCACATTCCATTTATAGAGTTGAGATTCTGTTGTGTATATAATTTGTCAGTTTGTTTGCTGTGTTCAGATTCTCTTGTGCCTACAAGTCTACACGCCCTTTTCCCCCTGTAGCTCTCCAGTTTCTTCAGTTTCATGCTGGACAACTTCACTCAGCTGAACGGGAGCAGTCCATGTGAGTGACTGAACCTTGACCCTTGACCTCTTGATGTTCTATATCTGGGTGCAAGTACCCACTATTAGTGTGTACCTGAACAGCAATGAAAGACTGACTGAAGTTGGCTCACACAGAAAATTACTGTTATTTGCTGTACTTTATATGCGAAGTACTATATATTTGCAGTGTATGAACACGGTCACTATTTTATATGTACATTTTTAAAAATATATATTTATATTTTCACCACTACCCCAGTCAGAGCACCAAGAGATGTCCCACAACATGCACTCAGAGAAGACCGGATCATTTTTCAGAGAAAGAACAGTCCATCTATTCCACTTTAACCCCATCATTTTCTTTAATATAAACTAGTACAAAGCATTTACAGCCCTTAAAAAAGAAAATAAAGGGCTTCTGGGTTGACCCCTCAGTCTGTTATCGGTCTCCTCCAGAGAAAGCACCTTGCACACAGGCCTGTGTGATGAGCGGACGAGGGGTGGGTGTTTAATGCAAATGGCTGAGGGCTAAAATGTGCTTCAAGAGGGGAAATGGCCACTCATGTCAGGCTTTACTCAGCTGCATTAATCACTGTTGAACATTTACTGGACATTAATATTCTGCAAGAGGATACAAGGGCACTGCATCGTGCACCTGCGTGTGGCTAAAATGCTAATTAGACAATAGAACCAACCGCACACTGTACGGGCTGTGGTTCTGCACCAAGGATATGTGCACGTGCGTGTGTGTGTATACGTGTGCATTTGACTGTGTGTGAATGTGCACATATGTGATTGTTTGCGAGTGTTTGTGTGTGTGTGTGTGTGTGTGTACACGCGTGTGTGTGTGTGTGTACATGTCTGATAACCCTCCCGGACCTTGCAGGTGACCCCATGACTGAAGAAGGGGGAGTGGCCAGGTATGAGCTGATTGACGTGGAGGACTCGTACTGCGGCCCTCACCTGTCATTCCCTCTCAATGTGAACCACACCAACGCTCTCCTCAGCACTTATAAGGAGCAGAAGGTAGTAATAATAATGAATTCTATTTACAATGCACGTCCCTTAGAACCCAGAGCGCTACAAGGCATAATATTACAGCCGAACAAAGCCTTTCATTGGAAATACAAGCAGCAAAGCAAAGCCATACGAGAGACAGGCAAACAGCAAACAGGGCCACACTATAGGGGACATGCAAGCAGAACACAGACAAACACTATTAGCAGCACACCCAACAGACAGAGGCCAGATAAGCAGCAAGGCAGCGGGTGCATTAGAGAATCCCTAGCCATAGGTGTTAAAGGCCTTTTGTGAAGAGGGTGAGTTTTAAGAGTTTCTTAAAGATATCCAAGGTGGGGAAACCCTCAAGGATGCACACATTAACTGTGTGATAACATCATTAATACAACATCACTCCTGTTATTGTATTTACCTGTGTTATAATGTCACTAATATAACCTTGCTCCTGTAAACTAAACTGAAACCGACAGCCCCCCACTTGGCTCTTCACAGACTCTTCACGCCCGATACGTCTTACAGTTGCTGCACGAAACAAAGAAATTCCTCGAACAGATCCCAAATATCATTCACCTGTCTACATCATACTACAAGGAGATCACAATTTGTGGTGAGTTGGGTTCATATTTATAGATCTATGTTTTCTTACATTACTGCTTCATCAACAAGTGCTGGAATCCACTGTCCGCAACTTTTGTCCAACTACCTTTGAAAACACATATTAATTTGTATCATTGAACTACCCTGTTAAGGTATCCAGTATTAACAATGTGCTGAGCATACCTGGGCCAAATATGTATTTGTTTTGGATTAAAATACTTTTCTGTGCTCTATTGAGCTTGCGAATTGAGCCTGCCAATATGACCAGAAGGTGGGGTTTGCACTTTTTGAGAGCATTTCATTGGTTCCAATACACCAGACAAGATCAGGAAAGCGTAGGAAAGTATTTAAATCCAAAACAAATATGTATTTGACCCGGGTCTGGGGGTGAGACTGAATCCCGGTGTGAATGTCACCCGGTTTCTGGGTAACTGCAGAGTGCATTGCCCAGCCAGGCCAGAGAAATGTCGTTGTGGGAATGCAGAAACACTGTGATTATGCTGTGAAGGACCTGAGCACTTGTTTACTTCAGCCCTGAAAAGCCACTTCAGTTCCCTTCAATTGGCTCTCTGCATTGTGCTTGCATCTTGGCAGAGCCTCGTATACTTCAGATGGAATAAGAAACAAAGTACACAGTGCTGGAAATACTGTGAACACACACACACACACACACGTATGTGTACACACGTACACACATGGACATATGGACACGTACATCCATATGCAGACACATGGACGTATGCACACATGCACGCACACACACACACACACACACTTGGATTTATGCACACGAAGACACACAAACACGCACACATGCACCTTTGTGCACACGCCCATGCAGACACATGTACAAACACGCACACCCACAGACACATTATCCCAGGTGAATTAAGTAGCGGTGCTCATGGCTAGTCCCCCTTTTTGAGTTAATACAGAAGTGCTAATCATGCCTCCTCATCATTTTGTTGCTAAGGTAACTTGCTATTTGTTGCTCCATTTTGTTGCTAAGGTAAGATGCTAACTCATCCTCAAACCACTTCAGATACCACAAGAGCAAGTCATTGTTTATCGTCAGCCTCTGTTTTTTAGAGTCAATAATCATGACTTTCATTCCAGCACACAGTATCATTCTTTCCTTATTTTGTTATTTAGGTGATCTGCATGGAAGCCTTGATGATCTCCTACTCATTTTCTATAAGGTAAGATTGCATTACCTCTTAATGGAGAGCTGCCACTGACATCTGCAGACACAAACCGCTTTACGGCGGAATGCATTATTCATGATGTGCTAGAGAAAAACGAGGCAGGTTACATGCGCTGGATTCGAGCTACAGCCGACAAAACCTGAAACTGCACCATTTGGTTGAAATTTAGAATTTTGCTAAAATGCACAGCTGATGTGCATTTAGGGACTGATTTAGTAAGACCCTCAGCACGTGCAAAGCGTGTTCTGCCACCCGGAGACTTCATATTTTCATTCCACTGTGCATTCAGAACGGGCTTCCATCGGCCAATAACCCGTACGTGTTCAACGGAGACTTTGTGGACAGAGGGAAGAAATCTGTGGAGATCATCATCATCCTGTTCGCCTTCATGCTTCTGTACCCGGACCACATGCACCTGAACCGGGGCAACCACGAGGACCACATAATGAATCTCAGGTACACCACTCACCTGATAACTCCCCTACGGGTCACGTGATGAACCTCAGGTACACCACTCACCTTCTAACTCCCCTATGGATCACATGACCCTCAGGCACACCACTCACCTTATAACTCGCATACGGATCACATGAATCTCAGGTACACCACTCACCTTATAACTCGCATACAGATCACATGAGCCTCAGGTACACCACTCACCTTATAACTCGCATACAGATCACATGAGCCTCAGGTACACCACTCACCTTATAACTCGCATACAGATCACATGAGCCTCAGGGACACCACTCACCTTCTAACTCCCATACTTCCTGTGTCTCTCCTCGGCTGTCTCTGCCACACCTGGGTCTGTCCGCTGAAAACAATCTGCTGGTGATTCACTCCTGTGTGCTCTAACTCTTCCAGATATGGATTTACGAAAGAAGTTATGCAGAAATACAAGGTAAAGTCATTGTTTCTAAAATGGAATTAACTTCAAACCCTATTATTCAAACCCTACATGCCAGCCAGATCCCTCTGTTCTGCTACCTCAGGACGCCTAGCACCTCCCCCTCTTCACACCTGCACTTCCAGAACACGTCTCCTGTCTGTTCTGGCCCCACGATGGTGGAATGACCTCCCTGTGGAGGTCAGAACAGCTGAGACACTGACCCATTTCAAACGACGACTGAAGACTCACCTCTTCAGGCTGCACCTCTCCCCATCCCTCCCTACCCCCATGTAAATGACTGTAAGCTTAGGGTTGTAACTAGGCAGCTGTTCGTAGGTGACTTAGGGGGATTACCTGTCTTAACTACTACTTGTATTTTTTCCATAGACTGCGTTGTTGCCATTCTCGTTGTTTAGTGTTAATCAGTTTAACCTTCAGGGTCCAAGTTGAACTATGCAGTTGTTCCCTGCACTTGGACCGGTACTTCTCTCTAGGGGTTTCGTCATACTTGTTCCTGGTTATGGTTATACACTTTGTTGTACGTCGCTCTGGATAAGAGCGTCTGCCAAATGCCTGTAATGTAATGTAATGTAATGTAACTTACAATGACAAAATATTTCCTCATTATAATTCAATGTGTTTCATCCCTGTTTTAGAGTTAGGGCTACTCAATTCCAAGTCCCGTGGGCAACAGTGTCTACAGGTATTTGCTCCAACCATGCCATACACCACCTGATTTCACTAATTATTTTATACCTCCTTGGCTCAGAAAATAAGCTCATTAGTGAAATTAGGAGGTGTAGCGCGTGGTTGGAGCAAATACCCACAGACACTCGCAGCCCACAGTACCTGGAGTTGAGTAGCGCCGTTTCAGAGATCAAAGTAAAACCAGTCCTGGGCCGAATACGTATTTGTTTTGGATTCAAACACTTTTCTACGCTTTATTGATCTTGCCTGGTGTATTGGAACCAATGAAATACTCTCAAAACATAATGTGGCCTACTGGTCATTTTTGGCAGGCTCAATTACACCAGGCAAGATCAACAGAGCACAGAAATGTATCTGAATCCAAAACAAATATGTATTTGACCCAGGTCTGTGTAAAACTAACGTGAATATTTACGC
Source organism: Anguilla anguilla (assembly GCF_013347855.1). Taxonomy (NCBI): domain Eukaryota; kingdom Metazoa; phylum Chordata; class Actinopteri; order Anguilliformes; family Anguillidae; genus Anguilla; species Anguilla anguilla. The sequence goes on along the minus strand of NC_049215.1, from coordinate 30,392,703 downwards.
ATGCATGAAGCATGCAGTACAAGCCTACTATCAGTGCAGTAGATGATGGCGCGGTGCTCTCCCCTGCAGACACACGGCAGGGATATTTTGCAGCTGCTGCAAGATGTCTTCAGCCTGCTGCCCGTGGCAATGGTGATTGACAGCAAGGTGCTCATTGTACACGGTGGCATATCCGATATGACTGACCTCAACTTCCTGGAGTCCATAGAGAGACACAAGGTGAGGGACACACATTCATGTTCACTGCTCTTCTTGTTAACAATGAGAATTAATGTGGCTGCTGTATGTTGGAATTATGCCCTGTAGTTTGACTTATTTTTAACATCACCTTTTATTATTGCTTTTCTTTAGTGCCATATTTTACAGAACTGTTTCATGAAATTAGATTTATAAATAATAAAGTTATCATTCTTTTGATGGAAATTCAATCTTACCTGTCTGGTACAGTTCTGTGGGTTTTGACCTTTTGAAAATTATATGAAAATGCCTCCTAGGGGTAGTTTTAGTTGGCCATACCACAACCACTGAGTTGGTGGCCTTTCATTGGCTGGTGTGAGAGTGCTGAGCTTACAGAATCAGTGGCCTTTGATTGGCTTGTGTATGGATGCTGGACTGGTGAAGTCAGTGGCCTTTGATTGGGTAGTGTGAGAGTACTAGACTGGTGAAGTCAGTGGCTTTTGATTGGCTTGTGTGAGAGTGCTGAGCTGACAGAAGCACACTAACTTTCTCTTTGTTGTTCAGGTGAAGTCCGCGCTCAGGCTGCCCAGACGGACCATGGACAGCGTCATGGCGACCAGGTGTGGCAGTCAGGTAAAAGGTGACCTGAGGCGCAGGAGAAGAGGCTCGGCGCAAAGGAGGAATCAGCGGAAGAAGGGCAGCAGCGGCTCCTCCTCCTCCTCTTCTTCATCGTCCTCTTCATCATCCTCATCTTCGCTGTGCTCTCCTCGCATTTCCTCTCGCAATCAGCCCCGCCCCAGGCTCTCCTCCAGTGTGCTAAGCCCCACCCTCACCTCCTATGTACCCTGCATGGACTCCATGGTCTCCATAGAAACGCAACCCAGGGAAGAAGAGGAATGGAAGCAGGTGAGACAGAAAGGGTGACCCCCCCCCCCCCCCTCATTTAAGAAATAAACACACTGACTGGAGTGGCAGTGTAGCATAATGGTTAAAGGAACAAGAAGGTTGTGGGTTTGAATCCCAGCTGGGACACTGCGTTTGAGCAAAGTACTCTACCTGAACTTCTTTGGTAAAATATCTAGCTATATAAAAACTGCATTTAAAAATCTAATCTGTGTGAAACTGAGCGTCTGCTAAATGTATAAATGTAAAGTGAGTATAAATGGCTTGCTCTTACTGTGCGGAACACAGTAAGCCAAGTGGAAAAGTAGCGCTTCTGTGGCCTGCAGGTCGTGGATTTGCTTTGGAGTGACCCCAAAATCCAGGACGGCTGCACGCCCAACACCTTCCGGGGGGGAGGGTGCTACTTTGGGCCGGACGTGACCCGCACCCTGCTGGAGAGACACGGTCTCAGTCTGCTGATCCGATCCCACCAGTGCAAGCAGGAGGGGTACGAGCTGTGCCACAACGGCCAGGTGGGACACGCGCACCAACCGAGGAACACGCCGAACTGCCACCAATCAGCCAATCACACGCCCAGCTCACCGTGCTCCTGGGCTGTCTCTGTCTCGCAGGTAATCACAATTTTCTCCGCCTCCAACTACTACGAGGTAGGCAGCAACCGCGGGGCCTACGTCAAACTGGGGGCGGACCTCATCCCTCGATTCTTCCAGCACCAAGTCAGCCACTGTACCAGGAAGCTCACTCTGCACCAGAGGTTTGTGTGGATGTGGCGATTACCGTAATCTGAGTTTCACATGGCATCTCTTTCTTTGGATTTCCCTTTAAATAATGTTATACAGTATTTACAGCGGTGTCGCAGTTATAGCTGTGACACAGTTGAGGAACAGTGCTGAAATCTTTGACTGACAGAACAGTACTGGTGAGAAAAAAAAAGTCAGTAGAAGATTACTCTCATCGAGTTTCCACGGGGATATGCTATATGATGGTATATGGTGTGTGTGCATGTGCGCATGTGTGGGTGTGTGTGTGGTCGTGTGTGTTTCTGTGTCTATGTGTGTGTCTGTGTGTGTGTGCATATGTGTGTGTGTCTACAGGGTAAGTGCAGCAGAGGATTCAGCCCTGAAGGCCTTGCAGGAGAAGCTGTTTGCCCATCGCACTGAGCTGATGACCACCTTTCAACAGTACGACAAAAACAACACAGGTGAGTGAGATTCATCTCCCTCAGACTCAGAATACTCAGTCAGCCAGTGGTAACCAACACTGTTCCTGGAGCTTTACAGTCCTGTAGGTTTTCACTCCAACCCTAACAAAGCACACCTCATTCAACAGCTAGAGATCTCATCGAGCTGCTAATCAGTAGAGTCAGGTGCGCCAAATTAGGATTGAAATGAAAACCTAAAGGACAGTAGATCTTCTGGAACAAGGTTGGTTACCACTGCTCTAAGCAGAAAACTTTTCCCTTAAAACCCTTCACCTAAATGTACGCCCATGTTTTTACCCCCGCACCCTTTACCCCCAGGTGCCATCTCTCTCAGTGACTGGGCACAGGCAGTAGAATCTGTCCTGAGGCTGGACCTACCCTGGCGCACCCTCAGGCCGCGACTGGCTCGCCTGTCCCAGGGCGGCAACGTGGAGTACCTGTCCTGCTTCGAGAACATCTGCCCGAACCAGCCTCCCCCCCTGGTCAGCACACAACCAGTACCCAAGCTTCAATTACGTTTTTGTTTCATCATTACTCAGATATTTTACTCTTTCACTTTAGTTTTACGATTAATTAACTTTAAACATTTCATGTTCATACAAGAAAATTAATTCTTGTATGACAGAGGACAGGGGCGACATAGCTCAGGAGGTAAGACCGATTGTCTGGCAGTCGGAGGGTTGCCGGTTCAAACCCCGCCCTGGGCATGTCGAAGTGTCCTTGAGCAAGACACCTAACCCCTAACCCCTAACTGCTCTGGCGAATGAGAGGCATCAATTGTAAAGCGCTTTGGATAAAAGCGCTATATAAATGCAGTCCATTTACCATTTACCATTACCATTTAATTACATTTTCTGATACGATACACATTTTCAGATGTTTGCTGCATTAATTACATCACATTATGAGCTCTGTTGACCTGTTGGTAATGAGATTTATTGCTGTCTCACCTGCCTTGCTGTAGGTTACCCCAAACCTTGCAGAAACCTTGTATCGGTACCGAACTGACCTTGAGATCATTTTCAATATTATTGACAAAGACCATTCAGGTAAGTCGCATACAGTTTCTCTCTTAACCAGTTGCCAGATATCATTAAATTATGCATGATGGTTAAAGGGTAGGAGGTCCAGGATTAATATATGGGTTAGACTCCTGGGAAAATTGAGTTGCTCTTGGAAGTGGTGCATTTGTACGGCAGGGTGTAAAAGACTTACCAATGGGCTGTCTCTGTGAGGTCATGTGATCATCCCCCATCGCCGTTTCTGCTTCACCCCCCCCCCAGGTCTCATCTCTATCGAGGAGTTCCGTCACACCTGGAAGCTCTTCAGCTCACACCTGAGAGTGGCGGTGGAGGACAGCGTCATCGACGACCTGGCGCGCAGCATCGACTTCAACAAGGACGGCAGCATCGACTTCAACGAGTTCCTGGAGGCCTTCAGGGTGGTGCATCGACTCGACACCAAGGACCAGCATCAGGACTGACTGAGGGAAACGACTGAGTCACTCAAAGACTCTCTGATAAAGACTGAGTCACTCAAAGCCACTCTCATAAAGACTGAGTCACTCAAAGACTCTCTGATAAAGACTGAGTCACTCAAAGACTCTATGATAATAACGGAGTCACTCAAAGCCTTTCTGATAAAGACTGAGTCACTCAAAGCCTCTATGATAATAACTGAGTCACTCAAAGCCTCTCTGATAAAGACTGAGTCACTCAAAGCCTCTATGATAACAACTGAGTCACTCAAAGCCTTTCTGATAAAGACTGAGTCACTCAAAGCCTCTATGATAACAACTGAGTCACTCAAAGCCTTTCTAATAATGACTGAGTCACTCAAAGACTCTCTGATAAAGACTGAGTCACTCAAAGCCAATCTCATAAAGACTTAGTCACTAAAAGTTCCACTCATAAAGACTGTCACTCAAGGCATTTTTATTTATTTAAAAACAATGCATGAATGATGTCTCCCTTTCTGTGAAAAAGATTTACTACTACTCCGCAGTTAGAGTATTATGCATATTTTAGAGCACTGTTATAGAATACCTGACTGTTAGCACTTAGTACAGACCACCAGGGATCCTGGTTTTCTGTGAAACATTCACAGTATCTGTTAAAAACATGAACTTCTGTGTTAACTGTATTTAAACCAAATTTCTCAACTGTGCTTAGCCAACTTAGCTATTTTGTGTGTGCACACATATAATTATTATCATCACTGACATTTGACTTGTTTAAGATAACCATTTTTTGAAATATAAAGAATATTTGTACAGCACGATTAAAAGTGTAAAGTGTGAAACAGTCAAAGAACAATTTTCTTTGCCAAGTCAACTTAAGGGTAACCTTTTTAAAAATAAAGTAGAATTTTGTTTTTCCTTTCTCTTCAAATTGAAGTATTGATGACAAGCAAAAAAAGAGCATTTTAAACACAACACCTGAACACCTCAGGAACATTACAGAATACTGAATTTAATTCAGATGGAATGTAGATCTACATCTATGCTGGTGAGATTTGCATCACTGGCTGTGCTTATTTTAAAGAGGCATTTCTTAATGCTTATTAAGGTTGGAAGGTTGGATGCAGTTGTGCTTCCATTCTCCACTTCAGTGGCTTCTATATCATTTGGAGGCCAGAACTGGGCAACGTACTGCAAACATGGCCTGATGAAGGCACTGAATAACAATTATGAAAAAATTGTGAAATTGACAGTCCATGGGCTGCTTGCAAACACACACTGTCAGTAATCATACTGGAGTATTGGTCACATTTGTCATTATTTCATGGCTTGTCTTCACTATGCAATTGCACAATATCAAATATAATGCTAAATATAATGTAATTAGCTTGCTAGCAAAACTGACACTATAGATGATGAAAGTTTGTGGCTCATCAATTCATCTTCTACTATTCCGTGCAGAATTGCTGGACGATTTTAACACGTTTAAATGAAATGAAATATGAAGCAAGACAACAAGTTGCATTGATAACTTATTAATAATATTAGATTTGACTCAATAAATGGACAACCACATAAAGGTAAAATATTACAATCCATAGTCAATGGGACCACAGAGAGAGCTGATCAACTTACGCACTTCAAACATACAGCATATTATAGACAAAAACTTTACAATTTGCCCTCTAGTGAACAAAATATGAACAACACACACTTGCAATTATGTTCAATTTCACTCTATAAAATGAAATTCACACAACAGAGAATACACTTTCTATAAATACACATAAAACACCAATAAAATGCAATAATCAGTTCCAAATGTAATTTACAATATTTTAAATAACTTCCATGCGGATGCAATCACACGATTGACACGAACATAATTACAGTAGCTAGCACCCTTATCACAGTATAGGCCATGCATTCACATCTAACAAAAGGCAGCCTTGCAACTTTTAATTTGCTAGGGGTAAAGGGTAATTGGTCAGTATTGGATGTGATTACATTCTTCATTGCCTAACTGGTGATTCCCAGTCTCTACTGCTAATAGAAGTGTACAGTTCATACTATAATATGCATTTAATAATGAATGACTGGTTTGTGCAAAGCGGTAGTCTGTATACAGCTGTTCTTTGTGTGAAGCAGTGATGGTCTGTACACAATAATGTTTCAAGCTGAGAACAGGCTATTCAGCCCATTTAAGCCAATTGCTTCCAAGTCTCATGGAGAATCCAGAACTGAATTAACCCCAAGGTTTCCTACTTATATTACATAACCTAGCAAACTATTCCATGAACAAATGCACCCTAAAATCAGAGCAGACTATATCCGTAATTTCCAACTCTGCTCAATGTTCTCCTGACAGAACTGAACCTGAAATAGCTTATGCGACAGACATCATTCATCCCTGCAACAGACATCATTAACCACTGCAACACACATCATTCATCCCTTAAAACGTTTAAAAACCTCAGATCAAATCCCATATTCTTTTTGCTGAGTCTGAACACATGCATCCAAAGCCTTCCACAGAAATTTTCGAATTTGATATCGTACCGAGACACAGTTGAATTGGCCTTATTTGACCTTGTACTTATTTGAGCTTTTATAGCTGTGTCGCCCAGAGCGTACAGCCTTGGTGGTTTGTATAGAGCAGTGGTCCTAATTACTTACAGAAACCTGGAAAGATAATCTAATGATTACTTATTCAAATAGAATGACCACCCTGTGAAACTTGATGGGCTGTTTCTCCACACATGGATTAAATCGAGTCTTAAAATAAAATAAAAATTCAGTGAAGATCTCCATTGAAATAAGTTTTTAGTCTAGGACTATGTTTAATCCAGGTTTGAGAAACCAGCCCAGAGTTTATTATCAGAAAGATGGGATGAACATCACAGCCTCAGGCCAGGAGCAGTGGCACGGGGTATTTCACTGTGTTAGACAGCCTGTGCTAGGCACAGCCTCAGGGTGGGTCAGGAGCAGTGGCACAGGGTATTTCACTGTGTTAGACAACCTGTGCTGGGCACAGGGTATTTCACTGTGTTAGACAACCTGTGCTGGGCACAGCCTCAGGGTGGGCCAGCAGCAGTGATGCAGGGTATTTCACTGTGTTGGACAACCTGTGCTGGACACAGGGTATTTCACAGCTGTTAGCCTGTGCTAGGCACAGCCTTTGGGTGGGCCAGGAGCAGTGGCATGGGGTATTTCACTGCGTTAGGCAGCCTGTGCTGGGTAAAAAGTCCTGCACATAGGTCAGCGCAGCTTTGGAGAGGTACGTCATGGTGCCATAGCTTCCACTGGGGGCGCTGTCGTAGAAGAAGATGCAGATGCCCGTGGCCGAGTCCTGCTCCAGGAAGAACTCGTGGGCCCCCTGGGCCTTCTGGAACACACACACAGACCAGAGCTGCGTTCAGCCAGGCGTACACGCCTCACGGCGAAATACATCTGATGCCAATGTTTGCGAATGTTAGAGGCAAACATAAGCCGATAGAAAAAAAATGTATGTATACGTTGCCAAAGGTTTGCAAACGTTCAATGCATTTTTGTAAAGTGGCCATTTTTTTTTTGTCGATTTGCCAACCATAGGTTATATTTTACGCGATTCAGGAATGGCATATATATTCACTGTCAGCAGTCTTTCATCTTGATTATAATCTGTTAATTTTTTTATTTTGAAGTGGCAAAATTAAAATGTGTGTTTCTTTTCTTTCTACATGCACACAGCACTGATCCAATCAATATTCCTCAAGTGAGACATCTGGACCAATCACAGACGAAGATCTTCAGGTTAAACGGAAGCGTACCTGGTCCTGTCGGAAGAGGTCATTGGCCATGTGAACGATGCGGTCCACATGCAAGATCCCTCCAATGCTGCTGACGTCCATTTCGGCCACCACCGTCAGGACCATGATGGCTTCCACCAGCAGCTGCCGGTATTCTGGCTGAGGGACGTGGTTCAGAACAGACTCCACGTGGACGGCAAACTTGAACTCGCCCTCCGTCATCTAGAAACAGAAGACATGCCACGGTTCATGCATGCTGTTCTACTTCCTGTTAATTGAGTACCCCAGCAGAAATTCGAATTAAAAACCAGAGCACTTCAGTTGGTTCCACACAAGCACCCAAGCTCCTACACCCCATCTACTCCATCTCTTTTAACACATTGAGGGGTAAGTATTTTGGAATGTTTGTAGTGTTCTAGAACTCCACTGCTTTCGATCACCAGTCACGATTGTTACATCAGCATTAGAATGTTAAGAACATTCTAATCACATAGTATTTGTGATCAAACACCTCAAATGGTCCAAATTTTCCCTAAGGATTGATTTGACATCACAGTGGACGTGTACATCCACCAGGGTCTGAGAAGCAGTAATCCTGGAAAGTTTGTGTCGCGGTGCGCGGGCGGCTGGGTGGAGCCACCGCCGTCGCCGCCTCACCTCGCGGGTGGTGGAGGACGGGAGCACGTAGCCGGCGATGGACAGGCCGTGGCACTTCTGCAGGATCTTCCACACCTTCTGGTAGAAGCCCATGGGCACCCTGTTAATTGCCCCGTCCAGGCGTCTCCGACGGAGCCACTGCCCCTGGCGCTCCTCCCAGAGCAGGGTGGAGGGTGCCGGGCCCGTGGGAGACAGCGTCCCGCTGGGGGTGGAGGGACTGCTGCACCTCTGCAGGGGCAAACATTTTTTTTTAAAAAGTTTCCCCCTGCAAAACACTCAAAACACAAACACAGGCTCACACACGGCAAAGACAGGTCCCCTACATTTCCCTGCACTAACGGCACAGTGCACACTGAACAGGAGCATGTTTTAGCGAGAACATTTCATGCTAAGATTAAAACTAGACTCTAAATTTAAAAGTAGATTGTAGTTCTACAAAATATTTAACGTTTTCGTGCACCCTGCTATTTTCCCCTAGATTATGAAATGCTAATTCTACATTCACACTCATGCTGGGGATCTCCACTCCTGACGTAGTGAAGACAAGCATGCGCTCCGCTTAGAAGTATGTGATACCAGCAGCTGATTATTTTCACAACACAGCCCATTATCTTTTCTTATTCTTACTGAAGAGAAATACCATAAAGTACAATCATATCTATAACTACTAAAAAAAAAAAAATTCTCAATATGAGATTGGAAAGAGTGTTCAGACAGAATGACAGAAGACACAGTTGGATCTGCATGTTTTGGGGGATGTTGCATGGTGTCCCTCCATCCCAGATTTATAATATGCATGTGAGCCTTTGCGCTGATAATGATGGATGGCATGTGAATGAAGAATCAACTGAGAAATGGAATTTCAAATCTCAAGACAGTTTTTGTTTGTTCTGTTTTTGACCTGATGAGGGCCCTAATCTGGCCATACCATGGCAGGAATTTAAACCCCGACCACAACATGGGGATTCATATATGGGCTCAGGTCAGGTCAGAGTCAGGTTCCTGGTATATTTAATATCTTAAAATTGTAGCGTAGTGTAAAGTAGGTAGCATTACACAGTGTAATGTAGTGTAGAACACTGTACCTAGCATTGTGCAGTGTGCATTAGCTAGCATATGTGGTCTGCTGCAGAGTGCAGTCGGCAGCAGTTAGTGTAGTGTGCACTAGGTAGCATATGTACTTCACGGCAGTGTGCAGTCGGCAGCCGTTAGTGTAGTGTGCACTAGGTAGCATATGTACTTCACGGTAGTGTGCAGTCGGCAGCAGTTAGTGTAGTGTGCACTAGGTAGCATATGTACTTCACGGCAGTGTGCAGTCGGCAGCAGTTAATGTGTGTGCACTAAGTAGCATATGTACTTCACGGTAGTGTGCAGTCGGCAGCAGTTAATGTGTGTGCACTAGGTAGCATATGTACTTCACGGTAGTGTGCAGTCGGCAGCAGTTAGTGTAGTGTGCACTAGGTAGCATATGTACTTCACGGCAGTGTGCAGTCGGCAGCAGTTAGTGTAGTGTGCACTAGGTAGCATATGTACTTCACGGTAGTGTGCAGTCGGCAGCCGTTAGTGTAGTGTACACTAGGTAGCATATGTCCTTTACTGCAGTGTGCACTAGGTAGCGGTTAGTGTAGCGTGCACTCGAGAGCATGTGTAGCGTGGCGTACTGCAGTGTGTAGACAGCATATTCTGCGTAGGGTGGGTAACAGGGTTTACCGTGGAGCGGGGAGAGAGGGCGGTGCTACTGGAGGAAAGCCCACTGACAAAAATCTACAAAAACAAAATGGAGAGCGTGATGCCGTGATGGTGAGACGCCGAGAGACTCCATTCACAATCATGCAGGTGATGTCAGAAGACGATGCCGCCCAGGGGGGCTCGTACTGGCAGAGAGGCCAGCAAGAACGCAAACCAACAGGCGAGGACAAGATGTCAGTCACAAAGGGATGGAATCACTGTGGTAACTATCACTGCTATAAAGCGGGAAGGCGGAAGGGTGACAACAGATGGCCTGTGGAAGTAAGAGAAAATGGCTGTGCCTCAAACGGAAATACCGCTGTTTGAAGGCGGGAAGGCGTCAAGGCTAATTCTCGTCTCATTTGAAAGTTAGCGGCAAATGATGCCTGCTAAGGTGCCTTAGCAATTAAATATTTTTTACTAAACATGTGAATTTAAATTTTTTGAAATGTCCATGGTGTCCCTTTTCATTAACAGTGCATGAAGGTAGGCTCAAGATAGCTGTTGAGAGGGTTGCGTAATGGATGTAAACCAATTACATTACATTTATTTGGCAGATGCTTTTATCCAAATCGATGTACAATAAGCGCAAATGGGCTAGACGTGAAAAACTTTCAAGCTCATGACGTACTAAGCTGCCTTGGAAGCCCATCTCGATTCAGATTTGTTTTCAGACACCTCAGAAATCGCTGCCTTCGAATGACAGGGACTAATCAGGCGAGCAGCAAGCAGCTGCCGTCCGTTTGAGGCACAGCCCGCGTTCGGCGTGACAAAATGAGGTCATTATCTGTAAATGGAGAACAGGCTGAGTTAATGGGGTTAGCATTTCCTGCGCGATCAGAGAACCCGGGCTCGAAAAAAAAAAAGATAAAATGCAAGGAACTTAACCCACACTGATGGGCCTGGACTCATCGAGCTGCAGAGAGAAGAGGAGACATAGTGAGTCAGACACTGTAGCAGCAGGAATCCACCGAGAGACTGTAAACACAGAGCCCCAAATCAATGCAGGGCAGCAAGGTGCAAACACAGGAACACGGGGCACTAAAATAATCAAAACGACATGCAATTAAAGCAGCATATAATACTACCGTGATAACATGATAATTAGACAATAACAACAACAAAATCATGCAATTAAAACAGTTTATCATATGCAGTTATAACATTGTAAAGCATGCAATTCATGCAAAACATTATAAAATCATCTAATTGTAACATAAAACCAAGCAATTATAGCATATAATCATGCAATTATAACATCATAAATACGCCTCCAAATCAGGAGAAGCTCTGGGTATTTTGTTTTTCCTCCCTCTACTTGCCTGCTTCATCTCGCTCTTGAGTTGGCGGATTCCAGTGCGCTCTGTCTTGGTGGCCCCAGTGTGACCCAGCTCTTGGATGGAGATGCCTGGGCTGATGGTGCTGGACTCGCTGGGCCGCACTAACAAACACAGAGGTCAATGATGCAATGCCTGCCACACAACTGCTGAGGAGCACACCCATTAATAAGTATACTACTCCATACAGAGGCAAGCATTTTTTTCGAATGTTTTTTTTTTTTTTTTTTTTTCAAAGTTCTAAGTTGAAGTTCTAGAACTCAATTGCTTTCAGTTCCCAGCAGTGACTGTTACATCATCAATAGAATGTTCAGCTAAGAATGCTAATGCAGGGGTCTCAAGCTCCAGTCCTGGGGGGCTGCAGTCTTCTTCTGGTTTTTATGATTTCTTTTCAATCACTAGCCAATTTTGGCCCTTGAAACGAGTTTTGCAGCCTCTTTAGCCAATCACTTAAATTAAGTACTTGAGAGCAGGAAGACATCAGAAACCAGCATAAAGAGCAGTCACCCAGGATTTAAATTTCAGACGTCTTGTAAAGCCTTACTTTAAAGCAAGCAAATGCATTTGAATTATAAATTCTTCTGCAAAATGAGGAGGTGAAAACTGACCACTCCGCTCCACTCCAAACTCCTTCCCACTCAAGATGTGGTGCAGCAGACTCTTCATGGACGACGGGCTGAGACTCATCAAGCTCTCGGAAGCCTCTTCTCCTACAGTGTGCAGCAACAAACAGCCATTTTGTTTTTCCGAACATGAATTCATTTTCCATTTTGCACAATAAATATACAACGTAGAGCAATTATATACAATTCAGGTTTTTTATTTTTATTTAGAAAAGGTAGATTTATACCATGACTAAACAATATGCAGTATGCCTTGTAGACAGTGCATATTTTAAGGACACAGTAGTTAAGACACTGATTCGGATAAGGCCCAAGCCTCACTGCTCTCTCTCCCTCGGCTGTGCTTGCTGGGACAGCAGGAACATTAGCAAGCAGGAACTTCCACATTTTTACATAGGTGCTGATGGGAAATGAAGTCCACAGCCAGTGTGAAACTACACCCCCGCAGCGAAGGCAAGCGGCAGAGTGAGGACGTGAGCGCTCGCGCGTACCGGAGCAGTGCAGGCTCCGGGCCAGCTCGGTGGCCATCACCTGCATGATGAGGCCGATCCTCAGGCGCAGCATGTCCCCGAACAGCGAGGGCTGGGAGCGCACGTACATGGCCAGATACAGCATGATCTCCTGGGGGGGGGGACACACGGCACAGCACGTCTCGCCCGCTCTTTCCACTGACAGCTCGACCTCTGAGAGGACCAACAGGACGCGCGGGACCGGACCGCACGCTGACCTAGCGTCACGCACAGCGGTTTCCGTCCACAAGAATTACGACGGGATTACACTGTTATCTGTCGCTATTTCTGAAGCATCTGAATTTGGAAGCAGTCCATGTGATCAGCAGGGGTATCATATCATACCTACATACACATATCTTGCGTTTTATATTTTTAAACTAAACTTAGAATCTCTGTGAACAGATAGCTCTGCAAAAAAAAAATGTAGCATCGCTTGACCTACCCTTGTCCTGCAGACTTTAAGCTTAAGGACAAAAATGTCACCTTTGCACTAATTCAGGAATGTAATCCTGAAGTTCCCCCTGGGAAAAATAAATAAATTCTATTCTATTCTATTCTATTCTACTCTATTCTACTCTATTCTACTCTATTCTACTCTATTCTACTCTAATCCCTGTGGCTGGCTAAAAATAAGATATTTGACGGTTGGGAGGGGTCATTCACTCATTTTTGCACTTGTACATTATTTTTGGAAGACGTGGGGCAGCGTGTAACCTGAGTGAGAACAGCAATGCTGATGTCCTGCCCACTGGCCTCGTAGATCAGGTTGCTGAGCTCTTCTGGAGGTAAAGGGCTGAAAAATGATTTTTGTTAGGATTAGAAAGGCAGTTAGGTTTTAAGGAATGATTTTAATTCTGCAAGGTTGGCCGAAAAACCTTTATGGCTGCATATAGAGCTGGCCCTAGTGGCACTAAACAAGAATGTTGCTGTGCCCCCCCAACACGAATCACACCCACCGCTGAAACTCAAAATATGTGGCCCATGGATGGCGGTGGCCCTGAACAACTGAACAGACTATTTATGCCAGCGGCCAGCTCTGGATGCACGTTAGTTAATCCCTCTGGGTAAGCGTATAGTCGAAGCATGTAGCGAACGCTGAAATGTCATGTGATGCGCTCATAGTAGTCTGTCCGAGCTCAGGGTCACGTAAGGGTTTGTCAGGACGATGGTGATGGTTTATCAGGATAATGGTAGAGGTTTTCAGGGTGATGGGATGTAGTGCTATGACGATGGTACTGTACACGGTGTATAAGCATGAGCTTACGCAGTGATGACTTTTTCCCTGGGTTCTGGTGGTAGTCCAACAGTTAACTGCTTGTGGTGAGAGATGAGGTCCGTACAGGCCTGCAAAGGACAAACACAACTGCACCATTAGATTATTACTAAACACAGTACAGCTCGAGGTGTGTTACTCTCCAATACTGCTCAAAGTGTGGCACCCTGAAATAGTGCTCAAGGTGTGTCAATCTTAAATACTGCTGAAGGTGTGATACTCAAATACTGCTCATGGTGTGTCACTCTTAAGTAGTGCTCAAGTTGTGTTACTCTTAAATACTGCTCAAGTTGTGTTACTCTTAAATACTGCTCAAGGTGTGTTACTCTCCAGTGACTGCTAAAAGTGTCATTTCTGCATTTCCACCCTCAGTAAAATAAGTATTATATGTATATAAGGAAGATAGATTATTATAGATTTTTTAATATTGATATTTTAGGCAAGTTTCACAATAGATCAATTTTCCTCTCTTATAAGAAAACTGGTAACAGGGGGAGTCTGGACATACCATACTACACCTGATGCAGCTTCACTGTATTACTGACCATGTCAATAACATACTGTAAATAGCACCACATAAAATTAATAAATGTGTAATCATGAAATAAAAATAAATTATTTAACTAATATCTGAGATCATTTATTTCCGGCAGTAAGATGGCTGCTAATGACTGCTCAACAGATGTACCCACTAACAGTTTGCTTATAACCGTGTTTCCATTAGAGCTCTGCAGACACCTGGGAACCAGAAATATTGGCGGGGCCCACGCAAAGGGTTCTCCTCTCCTTTACCAGTGCCCTCCGGACACTCTGGGTGGTGAGGTGGGGGGCCTCCTACCTCAGCCAGAACCTCCACCCGCTTGTGCAGGACGCCGGAGATGTAGCGGATGAGCCCCCACTCTCTGTTCTTCCCGGCCCGGACGTAGAGCTCCTCCAGGAGGGAGCGCACGGTGACCTCGCCCTGACCGCACAGGTCCACCTGCCAGTCAGCCCCCCTGCAACAAACAAAAAGGCACATGGGACGGCAGTGAAGTACAACGAGCAAAGAACTGGGCTTGCATAAACAAAGCTCCAGGTTCGATCACCTGGTAGGACACTGCTTTAACCTGTACTCAATTGCTCCAGTACCTATCTAGCTGTATAAATGGATACTAGAGTATGTACAAATGCAAAAAGGTGTCCTAGGTGAAGCCATGGAAAAATGTATGAAAAAATAATTCTCTCAACCTCCCAGCCAATCACAATTGAGTGTTCGGCCAAGCCGTAGTATAAATGCTAGTAATGTAATGCAACAGCAGTACCACAGAGGGACACTGATATGATGCCACTTCTCCAGGGGAAAAATGGCCAGTATTTCCGAGCCTGAAGGGCTGTTACATTATTCCCACTAATTTTTCCCTTTAGGTTGTTCTCTTTACAGCCTTCTTAGATTAAAGCACAGACCTCGCCATGCGTTGCAGGAAACAGACCGCTGCTGCACACTGAGATTAGGAGGACCTGACTGAATCCCTCCCTATGGGGACGCCGCATTTGGAGCCTTATCCCAGAATTCAACGTTTCCTGAGGAGGGGGGGGGGGGCTCACTTCATGATGTAGAGGATGTAGAGGATGTCGGCCTGGTCCTGCAGGGTGGGGCACTCCTTCAGCTGTCTCACCAGCAGCTGGAAGTCCGTGTTCCCCTGAGCATCCCGCGGAAGCTGCAGGTCAGCGGCAGCGGACTGAAGAAAAAGAACACACATACACGCGCATGGATGGAGACACACACACACACACACACACACAAACATGAATACACGCAGACGCACACTCAATGTAAATACCAGTACAAATTATTTCACTTGCATATGCAAACAAATGAATGCACACTTATTTTATACCAGACCATGGACCCTATCCATAGTACTAGAAGAGGGCCTTAACAGAGCACACAGGTGCTCACACCTTTACCTGTCTCAGGACAGTACCTTGGTGTGTGGGGTCCGATGGTGGTGGGGCTGGGGAACCTCCAGCAGATTAAGAGATTTGCGGTGTTTGTTTACGACGGGAGTCACGGGTAAATACATGGATGACTCTGAAAACATACAGTAATCCCTGGCTGTGACAGAGCACATATACGTGTGCATGTGCATGTGCATGTTCGCATACCGAACATTAATAGCATTTAACCTCGGGGGAGAAAGTTTTCCAAAACATTATCTGCCCTTCTGTAAACACTGCTTAAAAATAACTGCTCCCTGCCCGTAACCTTTCCAACACAGACCTGTGACTCATAGAGATTCCTCTGCATTATCCAAGAGGCTCATTGAGCCGTGTTGTAGTTCAGATGATAAAACTATCCACAGTAGTAAATACCCTCATCTATTAACACATGACAAAAATAAACACTGCATTGTTGTATTCCGTCCTTTCAAAAGGGCTCCTGTGTGTCTCCATACAGGAACCCTATCGACTCCAAGTGTTCTCTTTTGGGCAAAACGGTTCTATCCGTGAGCTTTCACACTTTCAAGACCTAATATCGAGGGCTTAATAGTTATGAATATGAATATAGCTTATTTTCGGTCACACGTTATAAGGAACAAAATTTGACAAGTTGTGTGGATATGCAACAGACAATGCATCACCATACATGTTTACACTAATCCACTTCACGCAATAAAATTGTTCATACAGAACTAAAAAGGGTTCCCCTACGGAGACAAGAGAAATATCCCTTTTGCGTATACATCTCCACAGAAGGACTTTCCACTTTCCACCGTCTGGCTCTCCAGCGGCTTACTAGGCAAGCTGACTCCTTGGACCTGCGCCATGAGGGACAGGATGTCCCGGGTGGTGTGCTCTGCGCTGAACACGTGGTGCTGCCCACTCTGGATGGGAGGGAGACTGCTTCTGCCGGCTGTGCTCTGAACAAGCTGGGTGAGGTACTGGTCAAAGGGATCCTTCGAGCCACCTGCGGGCGTAAGAGAAGCATGGCTGTGACTCGGCGGTCTTCCTCTCCCCTGCTAAAAGAATCATCTGGCACTGCTACACATAAAGCCTTTGCAGAACACAGTCCAAACTAGCACTACGCAACAACAACTGCGACCTCCTGTGGTTCCGTCAGTGGTTGGACTGTACCAGTTGTTATGTCGTCATCCATGTTGTCATCCAAAATTCTACTAAAGAAAGGGGGTGGTGGCGCTGGGTATTTGTATGTAGCTCCCCACTGCATACCAGGACTGTTGTTATTCTAACATCAATATCTCCACCACAGGTGTAAGATTACCCACTAGTGAAACCAGTAACCACCAGCTGCTAATAGAACTGCAGGTATACAGTTTATTCTCAACTCTGGTTTAATTTTTTGGATGTGCGTGGGTGAACAGCATTACCTGAGAGGGAGTAACACCCTTCCTCGTAATCTTCATCATCAGACTCACACTCATCCTCCTCCTCCGGCAGAGATTCTTCAGAGTCTGTATCCAGGAAGCTGAGCTGCGTGTGAAAGGAGGTGGTGAGGAAGCTGGAGAGTGGAGCCAGCTGGACCCTGCAGTGCAAACAAAATGAAAAAAATATTTCACACTACCCCCTACCTCTCACACATCTCACTTTCCTTGCACACTACATCTCCCCTACATTTCACCCTGCACCCTACATCTCATCATACACACTACATCAACACATTATCATTTTATGTTTATCTATAAGTTGTTATGACCTGGCTCCTCCAAAATATCCATCCTGCAGTTTCCTCAGGGTGGACAGTATGCACGGCTCGATGCCATCCCCGTCTTCCACTAGAACAGAACACATAGTGCATATCACTGTATGTTCCTTACGGCTCTCCTGATTGGAGGTTGAATACAGCATGTCCATCATTATGTTCTCTACGGCTCTCCTGATTGGAGGTAGAACACAGCATGTCCATCATTATGTTCTCTACGGCTCTCCTGATTGGAGGTAGAACACAGCATGTCCATCACTGTACTCTCCCTACGGCTCTCCTGATTGGAGACTGGGAGGATTAAATATGCTAATACACTGACACTACCATTGTTATTCTATATATATTTTCATATACCATCTTAGTATACCTGCGTACCATCTCTTCTCTCATTAGATGTGACAGTATTTCCCCTCAACTACATCTGCAGAGTGTTGGGAAGTGTGAGAAAGTCAGTGATCTGAGCTGCTTACCCAGCATGCTGTGGGTGATCTGAGCTGCTTACCCAGCATGCTGTGGGTGACCTGAGTTTACCCAGCATGCTGTGGGTGATCTGAGTTTGCTCACCCAGCATGTTGTGGGTGAGATGACTTTACTTACCCAGCATGCTGTGGGAGAGCTGAGTTTGCTTATCCAGCATGCTGTGGGTGACCTGAGTTTACCCACCCAGCATGCTGTGGGTGATCTGAGTATGCTTACCCAGCATGCTGTGGGTGATCTGAGTTTGCTTACCCAGCATGCTGTGGGTGATCTGAGTTTGCTTACCCAGCATGCTGTGGGTGATCTGAGTATGCTTACCCAGCATGCTGTGGGTGATGGGGAAGGTAATGACGGGGCGTCCTGTCATCCTCCAGCAGGAGCTCAGATAGGCCAGCTCTGTCCTCAGCATTTCCACAATCATCTGGTTGTCCAGAGCCAGGTAGAAGTGGTGCTGGTCAATAAACTAATGGACACAGAACAGAAATCATGCAAAGTGGCCCAACCGACCACCAAAACAACTACGCTGATGACAATACACAGCTATAATAAAATGAATGAGCATTAGGATCTTTGTAAAGTCCCAATAAAAGGTGCAAAGGTACAATATAAAGAAAGTCCATCATCCTGTTACCTGTGGGGTGAAGGTATAGGTATGATTTCTGATCTGGTAAAACTTTGAAGTTCCCAGGACTCCGATGTGTCTGTATGGCCGGCCGCTCAAATTCAGCTTCCTGCTGTATCCTGTAGGGAGAGGAGTCAGCCTGGGCTCTTTGTGTTGCGGACACTAGTATGAAAGGTTGTGGGGGGATGTGACGGGAGAAGGGTGTGGGGGACGTGACGGGAGCAAAGCCGTACCCAGTTTGACGTAGATGTGACTCAGGATCCGTGCAGGCATTACTCGAATGGGCAGGACTTCCGATACAGTTTTCACATCCACGCCGTTCTCCCTCAACAGCTCCTGAATCTCCTCTGACTCTGCCACAACACACACTGCAGGCATTCACGTGCGCGCACACACCACAAGCACACATACATACATACACACACACACACACACACATTTGTGTAACAGTCAGTTGTAGTAACAGTTCTACAGTGTTGCACTTCATGGTTGTAGTAATAGATATACAGTGCTGTACTTTTTGAGTATAGTAACAGTCCAACAAATTTGCACTTTTTGGTTGTAGTAATAGTTCCACAGCGTTGGGCTTTTTGGTTGTAGTAACAGTGCTACAAATTTTTATGGTAACAGGAATTAATTATTGGCAAAATTATTTACGATCATCCTCTATTACAAAACTATACACAAGCATAACCTTACTGTAATCTCTCCCATATCAAAGCTGAAGGGATGAAAATTGTCTAAAAATTATGGTAACTTTCATTTTCTCTGCAAAACAAGGCATTTTCTTGATAAAATAACTCTCATTGGAATGCATACCTTGCACAACTACATCAGGTCTAGAGCATGTAGACATTCTTCTGTTGAGGGGGTCAATCTCTCCAGGGGCCAGGAACCCCTTAAAACAGCACAGGAAGAACAGAGGGAAGTGAGGTCATGAAGAGCTGCTATTCATGCAATGGACTGAGTACATAGGCAAAACAGCCAGACACCAACACGGCTAAGGTCATAGGTCATAGGTTTTAGGTCAAAACAGAAGATTACATGGGTAATATCTGATCTGGAATGAGTCATTAGGAATAATGTCTTATCTGGAAAGTTAGCTTTAATTCATAAAATAACTATTATCATTATCACAGCCCATCAACATCATCACCACCACCATCGTCATCGTCATCGTCATCATCATCATCACACAAACCACAGAGGGTCTCCCACCTCCGCCAGAAGACTGCCCAGGATGTAGAGGGACTGCCCCCACATGTGAGGCAGCTGGCCCAGGGCCACCCTGTCCACGGTGTGGGGGTTCTGGTACTCCTCTTCCATCTAGGACACAGACACTCAGGGGTTCTGGAAAGCACCGGAACAGTTTCTCTCGATGAGGCAAACGTGCGCATCTGCAGCTCACACAGTACCTTGTCTGCCGGAACAGCGTAGAGCTCGGGCAGCAGTCGAATGCCATTCTTTACCCGGATCAGGATCCCATCCAGAGCCTCTCGGTATTCCTCTACCTGTGAACAGCGTTGCATTAGAGAGGTGCAAACATGTACTGTAATACCGCAATATTTAATTGGACATGCTTTACTGAATACACTGCAGAGACATCCATACCTCGATACTAACATAGCATCAATATCATATATAAATAAATTATTACACCGTTTATTCATAGTATTCACTTGTTCAACGATATGCGTGGCTTGATAAAAAGGTTACAAATATTATTTGTCTACACTGGCAAGGTGCCAACAACTGACAATAAATAATACTAATATCAGGATCCGACACGATAGTTTAGGCTTTAAAAAAATCTCAAAAATAAAAAATCTAAAACATTAATGGAATCTGAAGGGAACCAACCTGAACTTGGTCTCCATTGAAAATTCCATCTAAGATGAGGTATGTCCAAAACACAGGCCACTCGCACTCGATGTTCTCAAACAGCTTGAGCTCAGCAGGATCATAGTGCAGGCGATTGGGGTCCTGGAAACACACCATAGTGTGGAATTATTCATTTCTTAGCTGGGCCACTTTCCACAAATATACCCAAATGGCAGTTTATTAGAAATATCTTAAATGATTCATAATAACAGGACGGGGATATTTCTCAACATGTCACATCTGCATGTGGGAGCAGTTCAGCTACCAGCTAGCACCTACAGGGAAAAACTAAGCTTCAAATGACCTTTTAAATGCTTCAGAAGTTGGTCATTATTGCAATTATAGCCAATTACTATGAATTCCGTTTTGAAGCACAAGACGCTTTCACACGTTCCAACTCGTGAGCAGACATCTTGCCAGCGTGTAAAAACCTCCACAGAAAAGACTGGGGCAGACAGCCGTACCTCTTTGGGAGTTTTGTATCCATCCCTAATGAACCGACAGCAGCCGTAACGGCCCTAAGAAAAAAAGAGAAAGAATAACAGGGTGATATTCAATCTCGGGGGTGTAGAAGGAAGTAGAACAATAAAGGCTTCACCCAGGCTACATGCAGCAAACAGCCCATTCGCTCACCTATAACCTGCCGATGTGCTCACCTGGCCGTGGTGATAAACACCTTACCTGTGGCCATCGCAGGTAAAGATATCATTCCTGGTGATGGTGACCAGCTAACCCGTAGATTGGTGATGTGCCCATTCTTAGCAGTGACGATCAGCTCACCTGTAACTTGGTGATGATTTCGCTCTTGGTGACGTTGACCAGGTCAGCATCCTCCACAGCGAAGGCGGGGAAAGAGATCACTGACAGGAGACCGGCATCAATCTCCTTAGAATTGGATGCTCTGGGCAGCATGGAGCACAGGATTGACTGATGAAAAAAAAAAAAAAAAACAAGAAAAAAAAAGATGAATTCTCCGACTGCATTTCCCCAAAATTCCCCATGCTGTCATGGTTTCCTACACTTTCATGTGCAAGTTCAATTTCATCATCTCATGGGTTTATAGCCGTGATATCAAAAGCTAAAGAGTACAATACAATCCCATAGGGATTTGCTTTTGAAGTAGAGTGCAGAGCAGGAAACGGGATGGACTGAAATCCTTCTGCAGAACAAAAGGCCAGAGCTCTGCTGCTTCACCTGACAATGCTCCACCTCGTCAGGCAGGACGTGGATGACGGACTTCGGTCCCCCATGAGCCCCAAACAGGTTGAGCTCATCGATGGACTCCAGCGCAGCCTGTAGGGAACGGCAGAGCACCACGGCAGTTTGCAGAGGCAGAACAGAATCTCCTGGGCCCGGGCCTGGTGGTGCCCAACACAGACAGGTCCTTTTAAGGAGAGATTATTAAATGCTGAGGTTTGGCCAAAAAGCGAATGCTGCCCAGCGAATAGGGCCCATCTGGCCAGCGAAAGTGTTGCCAGCGTTTCATAAACTGCCACAGAGATCTGCTAGGAGATGAAATGACTCAGCACAGACAGCGAATTACTTAACAGCAGAATCTCATCCATGAAGCTCTGCCTCAACAGGCACATGCACCAAAGGCAGGCGGCTAGCGGTCACCACTAGCTCTGCTGGAATGCTACACGCTGGAAATGTGATGAATGTGGTCATTTTGGTACAGGGAAGATTCCAGGTTGAGGGCAGGAAGCTGTTTTTTCATAAAGAAGATTAGGGGACAGGCATGGGCGGCGGGGGGGGGGGGGGGGGGGTGTGCAGGTGGGAATTTTTTGGGGGGGATTAGGGGGGAGCATCGGTTCCTTGCGCTCATACCTTGGCCATTCCCACGGAGCTCCCGTTGAGCTCAGGTATCCCCTGATTCGTTTTGTCACCTCTTTCCCACATTCCGTAGTCCTAGACATGCAAGCACAGCAACAGATTACTACAACCATTCATTTACAGACAGTTATATTACACAACGATGGCAGGAAGATCCCCTCAGCTGAATATGATTCTCCTGTATGAAGGTATGAGGGGTAAGGTTACTTTTTTCCACACCTCACAATTAATAATTCATTGCTCCCATTAAGAATTACTTTCTTCTTGAGGGAAAAAAACAATGTAAAACCTTTTAAAAACTGGCTCTATTAATTTTTAATTAACTAGATCCTGTATATCAAAAGACAAATACATAATCAACAATTCCAGAGAACTAAAATCAAAAGGAAAAATTCACTGCAGTTGCTTCAATCTACATGTTGTTGTTTATGTTTATTGTGGTAACAACCTCAGTCAGTATACTGTATGTATACAAGGCATTCTTTTTTTTTTTTTTTTTACATTTTTGGATGAATTTTTACTTTAAATTTGGTAGGGTATTTCAGGGCCTCCCACCGGGGGGGCTAATGTTGTAAATGTTGGGACGGTAACTCCGCTGTCAGTGTGAACTGCGAGGCTTCTTAGAGAGTGCTGAATTGGTGGAATCACAAGGCGCAGAGATTACTTAATATGCACGGGGGAGCCTTCCGCCCTCCTCAGAATTCCTTCCGAAACTTACAGCGACTTTATACGCAGCCTCGATGTAGAAGACCAGGTTCTGGATGAACGCCACTTCATCCAAATTAGAAATGATCTGGAGACCTGAAAATAAGACAGGAAATGACGCGGCCGCTGATGTGAGGTCTATGGCGGGTTTTTACAGAAACCCCGAAGAGATGAGTAAAATCAGCGGTAACTGTTAAAGGATGGCCACGCCTTCCTCGGCAGTTGGCCCTGGCCATGTTTACCTGAAGCAGTCATCTGAGCCAGGAAAAGCAGGTAGAGTGAGGTGGCATCCACCTGGAGGTGTCCCCACTGGTCGTCCCCAACCACAGTGGCCCCGGTAGGGGTGTGGTACTTGGCGTGCAGGCAGTCCTTGGTGCTCTGGGTGTGTTTGAACTTCTCCACCTTGGCAACCTGCCAGAAAACTCAACATTCCAATCCAGCGTCTTTCCGCAGAGCACAGCAGAGTAAGACATGATAACCAGTGTCGACAGGTCGTCGCAAATCGCTTGCAAATTTACTTCATTCTGTCTGTAAATATTCCAGCAATTTCTCTGAATGCAGAACTATGAGGTTATAGTTTCTAAACACATATAATCTATGTGAAAATTAGTCATTATTTCATACTACTTTCACTACTTGCTATAATTTTACATGTATGTTTTTTTTTTATAACAGACCATTTCATCCCATTCAGTCTGTACACATTTTACCTGCCCTCTAGTGGTAAAAAGTATGCAAAACAGTGAAGTGGTTGTTCTTACTAAAGATTCTTCGGTGAGACCTCAAGACAAGAACATTTCTCAAGAGGGGGACCGGACCAGCCATAGTCCCCAAAAACAAGGAAATGAGCCTGAGCCACTCATTGGTCAATGCAGGGGACCAATCAGGCATTCCTCAGTATAGCGCAGAAAATATCCCCCGGCAAAGGTTCTCCAAATATGCCCTCTGCATAACTTCAAATATATTTCCGGGGAACAAAGCCAAATGTATGTGTATTGCTGGAATTTTAATAGACTGACACTTTTTTTTTAATAGACTGTAGCTATTGGAGTGTTGTTAATATGGATCAAAATGAATCTTCATCATCAAACTCATTCATTATTCAATAACAAACACCATGTACTGAGACAGAACCACACACAATATAAACACTAATGCTTCATCTGTAATGACGTGGGTCGCTGGTTGAGTTGAAACGGAAGAGTGCAGTGCATCGTCCCGTCCCACAGAGAGCAACCTGTCACCAACTGGGCTTAGCACTTAGCCCGGGGTACTTGAGGCCATCTAATAATAACAGAGGATTGACGATTAAGGGCTGTGATTTAGTCCAGCGCTCTCACCTGTCTCATCATGCTCTGCAGCAGCCCTTGCATCAGTTTGACAACACTCTGCACAATCAAAACACAAAAAACCCATGGATTAGTGGAGGTGGGCGGGGCAGAGCCCAGGGGACAAACGGCAGTTACTCTAGGCGGTATGGTTGGGCTGTTTTAATTACTTACTGTAATTTAATTACTTATTGTATTATCATCCTAATGTTGCAGCTCGTACTTCCCCCTAGTTTGACTTACTGTAGCATAAGTTAGGTCAGAATAATGTTCACTGCTTGAACTGGACTGTGTTCTTGGCTATGAGTAACTGTACGAAATGAGTATTGTACCTTATCGAACCTGTGTTTTGCAGTTCGTCCAATGGCCTTGATATGCACTTTTGTACGTTGCTTTGGGTAAAAGCGTCCGCTAAATAAATGTAATGTAATGTAATGGCTGTAAGAGGGTCACCTGCTCCAGCTCGTAGGCCTTGGCCTTGTCCTCGTCGCGGTCCGCGTTCTTGCGGTAGGCCATTCCCAGGCCCCACACGGCCAGGACACTGTAGACATTGTCCCGCACCCAGGCGTCCTTCTTGTGCTCGCTCGCCGGGAGCAGTCCTGTCACCGGGTTCTGCAGAGAGCGCGCCCGGGGGGGGGTTCAGCACGACAGCGAATCGAGTGTCAGTAAATCGATGCGACCAATCCCCATCCGCGTACACACGGCCATTTAGAGTTACATTTAAGCGATTCACAGTGGGCATTCCCAATAAAAACAGAAAGAAAAAACAAAAGACACGTCCAAAATTGCATACTATGTACTGCATACTACAGGCCTATATCGTTTTTAACATGGCCAAAACAATAACATGAATGAAATATTATGCAAATAATTACCAGGATGTCATAGTGCATTTGATGAAATATCGTAGCATGCGAACACTGCACACTACGTTGGCATGAGTACCCCACAATGCATTGCGATAGTTCATGACCCAAGCAACCAGACATCAACCAATAATGGCATAGGGCAGTGTCGTGCAAAATACTGCACACCTGTCTCACACCAGTATGTGATTTCAGATGCAGCCAAAGCACTAGACCAAATGTATAGAAAGAGAGTACAATCACTCCCACACCCCTTAAAAGGCTATAGAACACAATTCCCTGAAACCGGTAAAATCTTTTTTAGTTGAAAATGTCCACTGTGAGGCACTGTGTCATAACACGAGATACACTCATACAAAATAACACTTGACTGATTGATTCTTTTTCAGCAGCCTATATGAATTTCCATCCGTCCATCCATTTTCTTATTCCGCTTATTCCTGGTCAGGGTTGCAATGGGGCTGGAGCCAGCATGTAGTAGACAAGAGGCAGAAATATGCCCTGGACAGATTACCAACCCATCACAGGGCCCACACGGCATTCACTCACACACACATACCTATGGCAAATTTAGAGACTCCAGTTGGCCTACTGCATGTCTTTGGACTATGGGAGGAAGCCAGAGTATCTGGCAGAAACCCATGTGCACATGAGAACATGCAAACTCCACACAGAGAGGTCCAAACTAACTTCTTGCTGTGAGGCGACAGTGCTATTCACTGCACCAACGCGTCACCCCAAATATAAAAATTTCACTAATAATTGAATAATTGCATTTCATAAATTAATTGTGTCCCTTTGAACATTGCAAATCCACACACAACACATTGCAAATCCTGTATTATGAAAAGAGATGGAATGTTTTCATAACACGAGCTTCAGTGTTGTGAAAACATTCCATCTCTTTAGTCAGATTGCACTATAATATGAAATATAATTAAACATTACAGCATGCATTCGTGTTTTTTGTGATGCGGCTATGCTGCCTAGCTACCTACCGCGAGCGATAAAGGTAAAAAATAATATAAAACATTATGGGAGGCGGGATGTTTTTCCAGTTGCAATTAATACAAATGCAGCCTACCTGATGACATAATATAGTCTGCTGCACGAGACGTGCGTACGAATCCAGGCGGACTCCGGAATTGCTGCGACTCCGCATTGTCCCATTAGGGTAACTGAGACGAAAGTGAAAAAATACGTGAATATCTTTCCTTTTCCTTTTTTTCGGAAACGTTATAATATCGTTAACATTTAACTAGCTTGCTGAATAAGAACAGTAACATGTTGTCAATATACAGTTCAAATGGTAGAACATTCACTTGCTTCGGCAAGTCTACGCGTTGCACAATCTAACCGGCGACATTGCTCAGTATTTTAGAGCGTTTCATTTTAAGCGAGCGACAGTTAGTTGCATTTGACAATCGGTAGATATGCCGGACTGATTAAATCTCTAATGTGGGATATGGATACAGACTAACATTATTGGTATAAGAGACCGTACTCGGTAGCTGCCGTTACGAAAACAATAATATCGGGTAGCGTCTGCATTAATGTCTAAAGGTCATACATGATTATACATGCAATCGTCAACTCACCCAATCCGTGTTGCTCCCAATAAAACCACAGTTTCGGTATCCCCGTGTCCCCCTATTTTTCTAGGATGCTCAGATAGTCGCAAAGGAGTATGGGTGACGACGTCATCGTGCCTCCATAGGTTTACAGTGGATCGCTGTGTTTAGTATTACATGCCCCCGCCAAGGCGTAACTTGGCAGGATGGCATACCTGCCATCCCAATAGCCTACTCCTGTATTGTTGTCTTCCTTCTTAATTTTGATTCATTTAAATTTACGAGAAAAATCTATGTTTTTATATGTTTTGCTGTAGGATTGTACTGTACAATGTTGTAGGCTGTGCCGGCACTTACAGCCAATGAGTTATACATTGTCTTTGCTGTTTGTGAATTATGTGTGCATACAGAGAATAGAAACTGACTGCTGTTTAATGACATGTTCAAGTACAGCAGCCAGACAGCCTGGAACGGATTTAACACCAGGGCAGAGTCTAGCAGATAAGTATTAACAGTGGCACACATGTCATTCAAGTGGGCTATATTAAAATAAATCCGCCTATGGGCTGATGCTTGTCAGACGTTATGAATAGAATGCGACGTTACGATCTCAGGCCGACATCGGCGAGACGTATGTGTGCTATATGGATATATAATGAAAAGCCTCTATCTGTGCACAAGAGTGCTGTGGATTCCGGGTCGATAATCTCAGTGTGGAAAAATGGGTGAGTGGGGCATTAGAAGTGACCACTCTATATTTGGCTTGGTACTTTACCTTGGATATTTTAAGCTATATTACAACTATGGGTAGGTTAAGGATTGCTTAGCTTTGAATAACTCTTTGAAAATATTGCCGTGAAATATCTGTTTTGGGTAAATTCACTGCCAAACAATCAATCAATCAATTTCACACTGACCTCATCTGCAGGTTTATCTGTTTCATCCTGAAAAAAAGGAAATTCTAAACCTAAAATCTTCAAAAGTTCTTATTCACAAAATACTTAAAGCTTTATAATGTGATGTTTCCTTTACCAGGATGTTTTGACACAAATGTGCAAAAGAATGTAGAGTATAGCATGCTTAAATGCAAAACTAATGGTCAAACATGATCAAAACTGTTAAAACTATGAGGGGTTGAATGCACGCAAAGCTATAAGAAAACAAACACAACTACACTGACTGTACAATCACTCAGTCATTCTCGTCTGGACTTTGACTGAGCCAGTCAAGGACATTACGTTCTTTGTAAACTGCTTGTGTGCCTGCTGAATTGTGAATTTTCAATCCAGTCTTAATTTCTTGCCTGACTCATATTTTCCTGGTGCAAGAATCCACCTGTAGCCTACATTGTACTATGTGTTTTCCTTCAGTTCTGAAATTATTTGCCATTCTTTCTGATGAAAATATACCCATAACGAGTCACACCACACCTGGGAGAGAAGCTACTCATGGCTACCATAACGTTAGTAATTTAGGGGGGGGGGACAGGTAAAGTGTGTTTGCAACAAGCCATGACAATGAAAAATAGCATACATGTTAGAAAACTTAATTTTTTTGTTAACGATACTGCAATCTCTCAGTTTACCATCCTGTACAGTAGGGGGCAGAAATAGCCTTCTAGGCTTTAATTCGCCGTTGAAATAACATAGAGGAAGAACAAAATGGCGAATGCCGTAGCGCTTGGAGGAAGCGCAATGCTGAAACGTGAACAACGCGGGTAAAATAAGCGCTTGTATCATGTTTTGTATGAAGAATAAATCAGTGTTCTGTTATGTTTTGTGATAAGAGTCATTATTATTAGTTGTCTAGTTAGCTATGGCACATTTTAACGTCACAAACGTAGTGCCATTTACCTAGCCGTAGTAATTTAGCGAGCAATCTAACGTCAGTTAGCCAAGATCGGTTAGCAGGGTCTTGTGTGTAAACCTCTTGTTCATTTTTTAGTCAAAAGCAACGGCGTGCCGCCTTCAAGAAAGAAAGAAGGAAACGAAAACGTCAAGCCCTCGCAAAACTCAGAGACTCAGGTACGTTAAGGAATGGCGAGCGATCAACATGCTAACGTGAGCTATCAACATGTGAAATTTCAGTCACACATGCATGCGAAATTGAAGTGGACATATTTGAACATATTACATTTCTTTGACAATTTCCTTTGAGGTTAATAAGAATGCATGAATCTTTGGCGTAGTTTAACCTGCAACTTGGCTAGATAACGTCACAAAATAACCTGCTCAAATCCTCATTTCAACAGACAGCTTCACTCGCACCACCCCCTTGTTTTACGGCTAAACTTAATGGACTACAACAGTAACACTATAGCTAAGCATCATGCTGTTTTTCATAGCTATGTTTATTATTTATATTTTAAAGTAATTGTCATTAAAAAAAACTTGGAATAAAAGCAAGGAGCGTGATTAAACAGTGAAAACATGCGTGTCTTTTCGCAATTTGACATGGATGGACAATTCATGATGTCATCAGCCTGCTGCCTGCTGTTAGAGACAACAAACATAAAATTTTAATTATGATTTTTTTTATACATCTGTAGAAGTACAAGAGGATGAGTCAAGAGAGGTATCAGATAATGATGCTGATGATGATGAAGATGAGGAGAGGAAGGCTGAAGAAGAAAGGTAAGGGAATTGAGTTGATGGTGTAAAAGGCACTAATTCACGTGTATGAAAAACCACACGTTTTGCGGTTTCATGTGGAATTGTGGGCAGAAATACCAACACGCATAATGAATTTTCATCTAACGACATTTTTATAAATCATCATGAGTGATACCAACGGTTTTATTTTATCTGTCTGACCCCGCCATCACGCGAGTCAGCGCTGTGATCGTGTTTATTCTGATTCAGACAAAGACTTCACCAGCAGTGGCTGCGGAGGGAGGAGGTCGCTCAGGAGGAATTCAGGCTGAAAACGGAGAGAGAGGAGGCAGCCAGGAAGAAACGGGAGGAGGAGGAGGTATGGGATTGTGCCGTCAACACGGGTCACCAGATCAAATTTAATCTAATATGAACAAGAGGAACTACCGGCGGTATTACCAGGCTTTAAGAGGCAGTATGCACTACAATATTTGGCTTTATCTAACAAAATGATCAGTAAATTAACAGTGCAGCTATTTAGGAATATTTAGTAGCAAAAATTGCATTCAGTATAGTGCTTTTTTAAACATGTTCATCATCATAAATGGTGACATGTATGCATGTATATATATATATATATATATATATATATATATATAGATATAATGTATTTCAGGGCTGCCCAACCCTGTTCCTGAAGATCTATTGTCATGTAGGTCTTCATTACAGCCACAATTTGGCACACCTGAATCTTCTACTTAGCAGCTCTGTGATATCTCCAGCTGTTGAATGAGGTGCGCTTTGGTTGGGTTGGACGGTAGATCTCCAGGAACATCCTGGATTTGTTTGTAGGTCTCTGGATTATTATTTTTCAGCAAACCTGTGACCTTTAACCTTTACACTAATGTTTAACCTCAGATGTGTTTCTTTTTTCCATGCAGAAGAGAATAAAGGAGGAATGGGAGGAACAGCAGCAAAAAGAGAAGGAAGAGAGGGAACGGAAGCAGCAGGAGAAGATGGACAGAGAGGTGATCTGTGCAGTAGGAGCATAGCGAAATCCGGCCACATATATCCTCTTTCCATTTACATACCAGCCCTAAAGTCGGAGAGCTTCAGCCCCTAGTACTTAACATCACCACTGTCAGACCAAATTCAGACCTTTAAACAACATTGCTCATTTTGTTCATTTTTGCTTCCACTACTGCAAGAGATGTCTGTAGAACCGTAGGTCAGCATTCTTGGTGTGAAAACAATACCCTGCAGATCATGACTGTAAAAAAAAAAAAAAAACCGAGAACTTTGGCTAAAAGTTGCACTCTGTAGTGTATTCATAATGGTCATCAGAGCAATGTCAGCTATTTTAATTTATGTGGTTGATGGGTCAGCCCCACCATGCACAGGTGTAGGGTGGGCATCAGGTATTCCTTTAATGCCTTTTGAGTCATTAGTCACCTGTGTCACTGAAGCCACTGCTGCAGGTGTTTATTTATTTTTCTCATCTCGTTGGCTGATACACACAGTGACGATCGTGGGTCTTGCGTTTATAGTCAGTGAGAGCATATGATTGATATGTAAGCGGTCTGTCCATCCATGCTGTTCCTTAACTTGAGACGCACACAAAGACAGAAAGACTGGCAGTCCCGCAGGTTCCTGCTGCCACAAGAGGAGGCCATGTATCTTTTTCTCTTTTGTCTTCTTTAGGGGGGTTGCCGTGGGCAACGCTGATCGTGAAAAACCCAGCAAAAAAAATGTCCTGAGTAGGAATTGCTGTGTAGTAATTGATTAGTAAAAAATGCGCATGTCTGATAAATAATATTTCATGTGACCAAACATGTTCATTCGTGTCCTGTTCTGTACCGGGCCTCTTTGTGTTCTTAACGCACAGTAACAGATATCTGCTAGCCAACTGCAGGTTTTTCAACAGTCCTGTGTTTGCACCATTTATAGGAGGCAGTACAGAAAATGTTGGACCAAGCTGAAAGCCAGGTATGTGTAAATCTGGTGTGATTTTTTACACAGGTGTGCTTATTTAAACAGGTATGTGTAAACCAGGTATTTAGGCAGGTATTGTAATATAATTTGATGTCTGTTAAAAAAAAACAAAATGCAGACATTGTCTCAATCATTGATTTGAAAATGCAAATTTGATTGGTACAGAGGAAAAACCAATTTGACACAACCGTCCCAATACTTTTGCATTTAACTCTATATTGTTACAGTTAATTGAAAAAACCTGACCAGCGATTTGTGTCATAAGTCTTTGATTTGTGTCATCATTTTTTGCATGAAAATATGAAAATGAATATGAAAGCTTGCATAAATAACATGAGCTGTTTTGGGAAATGTGTGAGGCCGGTGGGCTGTGAAATCGGAGTGTCAGGTAACGTACATACAGAGTCTCACAAGCTGAGGCTGAACAGCAGAGCACATTTCTGACGTCTGTGTGATGTTCCCACACCGTTTCTCTGTGGATAGCTTGAGAGTACAGGTCCGTGGAAAAACCCCGAGGCCCCAGTGGATTATGGGACAGAGAAGGACAGGGCCAACTGCCCTTTCTTCCTCAAAACTGGAGCCTGCAGGTTTGGAGACAGGTAAGGGGCTGGAAAATTGGCTTGTGTGTCCCATTTTTGAGCAAACAAATTGAACTCTGGAGGTCATTGCCCACCAGCTGAGTTATTCCCCAAAGCAAACCAGTTTCACCGCTGTCTGAAGCAGCCATGAAGCACTGCAGGGCCTTCAGCCAAGGTTCTACATGTGCAATCCTGAAGATTTGTCAGTTCTCCCTGAGCCAATCAGAGCTTACTTGGGGTAGGGCTAGCACAACCAAGGGAATTTGCCATGTTAACTTTTCTCAAGTTTCTGCCTTGATACTGCTTTAAAAAAAAAAACATCTGGATCTGAGCACCAGTCTGATGAAAACTAAGACGAAGACAAGCTGTAGACTGTAGACCTAACCAGTAAATGGATGGGTGGCATCTTTGTGGGTCCTGTGTAAGTTGTAACCGCTAGCTTTGTGAGTTGTTGCATTGATGTTTTTTTTTCGCCCGTGCTGAGCCGTACCCCCCTCTTCCTCCCAATGGTGTGTTCAGGTGTTCCCGCGTTCACGTGCGCCCCGCCTCCAGCACCACGCTGATGGTCAAGGGCATGTTCGTGACCTTCAGCATGGAGCAGAGCCAGCGGGACGACTACGACACCGACGCCAGCCTGGAGTACAGCGAGGACGACGTGCACCAGCACTTCCTGGAGTTCTACCAGGACGTGCTTCCC
The DNA here is from genome assembly GCF_013347855.1 of Anguilla anguilla. Lineage (NCBI taxonomy): Eukaryota > Metazoa > Chordata > Actinopteri > Anguilliformes > Anguillidae > Anguilla > Anguilla anguilla. The sequence continues at coordinate 30,360,201 of NC_049215.1, read as the reverse complement.
GAATTCAGGAACGTCGGGAAGGTGGTGCAGTTCAAGGTGACTGTTCAAAAGGGGGGGGGGGGGTAGTAGAATTGTTCCTTGGCAGTGGAACAGGGGCTAATATTTCATTATTGGTAATGTTTATTAGTGATAATTTCACCTGTTTACAAACTATTTCTATTTGTTCCTCATTATATCTACAGGTGAGCTGCAACTTCGAGCCTCACCTGAGGGGAAACGTGTACGTCCAGTATGAAACGTAAGTGCACTGAAGTCTTCAACCATCTGCACTTTATAAGAGAACACTGTGCCCTATACATTTCTATTTGTTCTAACCATGGCTGTCTGCTGTAATGCCTTCTGGTTGGAGGGTGTTTTGGCCAGTTTGTGGGAAGGTTTGATTTGTGATGCTAGATTGCTCACAGCTTGTGGAGCCCTTTCTCATGAAAGATGTCTGATTTGTGTTTATATAACAAAAATGCTAAAGTGGCCTACCCTGATAATGTCTGAGGAAACTGTGTGTTTTTATTTGGCTTATTTATTTCTAGTTACTTCTGGTTTTATTTTATGATTTCTCTGTGTGTGTCCACAGGGAGGAGCAGTGCAGGGAAGCCTTCATCGCGTTTAACGGACGATGGTACGCAGGAAGACAGCTGCAGTGCGAGTTCTCGCCCGTCACAAGATGGAAGACCGCTATATGTGGTGAGCTGTTCACAACCCGAGCCTGTGCAGATACGAGTCAGAGGAGCGTACAAACGAGCAGGCAGACTGCGTGGGTCCGAGTGACCAGCAGGGGTCGCTAATGGACGATGAGATGGGGCCATCTTGGCTGAATCCCACTTCTTCTGATGCTACAGGCATTTATGCATTGACATTATCCGTGGCATTATTCTGAATTTGTGCATTCCCGTTTCTGTTTCTCAGGGCTGTTTGACAGGAACAAGTGTCCTAAAGGGAAGCACTGTAATTTCCTACATGTGTACAGGAACCCCACCCGGGAATTCTGGGAGGCAGACAGGGATCTGAACTCATCTCCTAACGGTGCAATCACTGGGTCGTATTCCGAGCGCTTCTCAGAACGGAGAGATTGGTCTAGCAGGCACCATAACTACAGTCCCGAGAGGAATGGGGGTAGGAGGTGGAGGGGCAGTTTCCGAGGGAGGCGGAGTCGCAGCAGGGAGAGGAGGCGGAGTCAAAGCTGGGAGGGGAGGAGTCGCAGGGAGGAGAGGCGGAGTCGAAGTAGGGACAGGAGAAGTCGAAGCAGGGAGGGGAGGAGTCGCAGGGAGGAGAGGCGGAGTCAAAGCAGGGAGGGTAGGAGTCAGAGGGAGGAGAGGAGGAGTCGAAGCAGGGAGGGGAGGAGTCGCAGAGAGGGGAGGCGGAGTCGAAGTAGGGACAGGCGGAGTCAAAGCAGGGAGGGTAGGAGTCGGAGGGAGGAGAGGAGGAGTCGAAGCAGGGAGGGGCGGAGCCACAGCAGAGACAGAGAGTCCCGGGGGCCGCAGCAGTCGGGGAGAAGCGGTGCCCGAGGGAAGAGGTCAGGGCGTGAGCATCGGTCCCCGTCCCGGAGTAAGGACAGAGACGGGACGGACAGATCACCCAGCCGGCAGAGTCCTGAAGGAGAAAAGAGACAGAGGAGTCGAACCGGCAGCCCCAAGGCCGCGGACGGAGAGGACAAAAAGCCCTCGGAGGGCAGTCCCGCTCCGCGCCGCCACAAACGCCCCAAAAAGAGCAGCAAAAAGAAGAAGAGCAAGAAGAAGAAGAGGGGAAAGAACAGGAGCGTCTCGCCCAGCGGCGGCTCGAGCAGGGGCTCTGAGGGAGAGGGAGCAGTGAGCCGGCCCCTCTCTCCTCCCGGCGAGGAGAACACCGAGGCGCCCCAGGCCAGCGCCAGTCCAGCGGAGACGGACCTCCTCCAGCAAGGAGGTGAGGGAGCTGAGCTGCAGGAGGCGGAAACGGACGCTGAGCAGAACGCCGAGCGGAACACCAGTCCGTCTCCGCCAGCCTCGCTACTTGACGCAGTCTTGAGTTAAAACTGGATGACTTGAGTTCTTAGATCAATAGCATGTGTAAATAAACCTTATTTTAATAATATTTCTTGTGTTGAAGAGTTTTTGTGCGTTTATTAATGCACTGCTGTACCGTAGACGACTCGTGAGTACCTCAATAGTCTGTTTGCGACAACTGCACTCACAGGTGTAAATAAACCGTAAGAGGTCTTGGAGTATGCAGTATGCAGGTTTTTATTTCCACCTATTAATCTGGCAAAATTATTTAGCTGGCTGTATACACCGACACTGGTTCACTTGTAGATTAGATCACAGTAAGTTGTTTCATTCAGGAACACAAGAACAGTCTCCTGCTGCGGTTCATGTGCTTATCAAGAAATGTTGCAGAAACGTCAGATGATGTAAATATTGGGGCTAATTAACTCATTAAGGCCCGAAAAGGCCCGAAGCTGGCATGAAAAGCAGAAAACGGACAGGACCCTCATTTATCGATACCATCTCTGTCGCGATTAAAGGCAGCCATGTCGCAGCATATTTGCCACTCAGTCCGACTGAGGGGGCGTATTCCGGTGGGAAAGCGACGTCAATGCATACCCTCAATAACGCGCCGCGATAAAAACGGAAAAGAAAATGCGATAACGTATGCAATCCGCCATACACTGAATAAAAGGCAACCTGCACAACAGTTTGCCACAGTGACTGCTGAAATAACGCATTCGTAATCATTGAAGGAATGCATCCAGGATACTCTACATAACATCTGACTACAAATAGCCAATGCACAAAACACAACTTTTCGTTCCATTATATGCCTATTGGTGGGTCATAAAGTTGGGTCTAAACCGGTACAAGCATAACATCAGAAGGCCTATAGATAACGCATACCTGACGGATGATTTGCAAACCTGCAGCAGGCGCACTGACCACGTGACAGTCGGTCACTCTAACAAGTCAAAAACGATGGAGTAGGCTCTCCGAACAATTCACGATGGAATAACACGATAAACAGCAAAATCCAAAATGCAGAGCATGTGTTTAAGACAGGGGACACACGCTGTCAATCAATGTAATAAAAGCAATCATCAACAGACCTATCTATCCAAAGCAAAGCGTATAATAAAAGCAGGGCCTACCTTTAGAAGGTTTTTTTTTCGGAAGAAAAGTCCTTGGTGGGATCAGCAGAGGCCAGAGCCCGAGCAATATCACTTTCTGGGACATCAAAGTAAGGTGAATTAACCCACTGTGTCCCACTGCGAATCGCATCCTGTTCTTAACAAGTGTTGGAAAACGAGCGGTCTCTGGAGGCCGTTTGGAAAGACTCGGTATATGGGCCGACGAAAGGCTGTGTAGCTTCGCTTTATGAAACGGTTTTCTTCTCGTGAAGCAGCCCGTGCAGTTTTTTCCCCTCGGCTTTGAGGTATTCCTTTAACTGGACTATGGAAATGATGCAGTTCGGTGCGGTATTTAACAGAACATCCCGTGTGACGGAGAAAACCAGCTTGCCATCAAAATTCACTTAGGCTACTGGCGTCCAAACAGGACAGGTTGGTAGTCTACAAACTAATAAGGGATTTGATTGATATTGCAATTGTTATATGTATTCACTCCATAGGGAAAGTGGAAAGAAATTTAGGGCTGACAAGTGATTCGTCTCGTGAGACGAGACGGTTTGAGTTTCCGCGGTATAATTAGTCTGGACTGTGCAGGTGCGGACTATGGTCAGCAGCCCCGCGAAGACGCACATGATTGGTTGTGCGGGTTTCAGTGTTTCCTTTGATTGTTTAGGCACCTGCATTCTACCTGTGCCACCTGTGCAGGTTATGATGCTGTGACTGTAAAGCTCGGGGGTGGCTTTTTAGCAGACCCTTGTGGTTAATCGAGCTATCTACGCAACTAACCACTCAGCTACTCGTTGGTTTTTTTTTTTCAAATGAGGATCTTTTAACACATGTATTATACAGTCCTGACTGGCTATTTAAAATACTGAGTAAATATTGGAGATCGTATTTTCATTGGAAGTGATTAAGCTATATTTAAAATAGAATTTTTTTAATTTTAAGTGTTATTACAAAATGTAATTACTATAATAAAGCACTTCAACAGCCTACATCTGTAGGCTATAGACAATATAATTAATACATTATTCTGTAACGGTACAATAAAAACGGTATGACTAAACAGTGTTTACAAAATGGGCAGAAAGAATAAGCTAATGAGAACTATATTTGCCCGTTTCACAATCATAACCCAAACTAATGTCTCGCATTCAAATCAGCAAGATCACGATAGGTTGTGTGTTTTACACGCAAAAGGAATTCTCACGAGATGACGTATCAACATGCAATATTGCAAAACGTTAAATCAAATGATTTGCTAAACACCAGTGTTTGGACCCAGTTTTACCACAAATTACTTTGCCATATTTCTGGGATTTTACAATAGACTCTAGGAAATCTTACATGTAAACCAAGAGCAGCAATATAGAGGAAAAATTCAGAAATGTCTAAAAGATTGTATCCTTGATACCAAAAGATCACCAATACAAACTCCCGGGTGTTTTTATTTAAGAACAAAGGGTGGTCGTCCTGGCACATACCATACTGGAGAGTTCACAACACTTTAAGCCTCCCTCACAATGCGAAATCCACAGCAACGATCAGACGTTAAAAGAATCTGTCAAGGAAACAAAGCAAATCTCCTGAAATAATCCTGAGCAGCAAGGGTGAGATTATCTGCAAGTAAAAAATGCTTTCATGTTTTAATAGTTTAAGGGGGGAAAAAAAACATTTGCACTGAAATTAGAAAAAAACAGGCAAGAAATGAAAAACAAGAAAGCCCACAAGGTTTACCATTTATTCAACACTTTTTCGTGAAACATCTACATGAAGAGTATATGGCCTACGTATGTAGTGATGCTCAAGATAATTGTAATCATGTAAAATTCCAGTGTCTTTTAAAAAAAAGCTCTTTCTAATGCTCTTAATTTGATTATCACAATCCAATATATGATCAATTCCAATACAATCTCACAGCCCTTACACGTAGGGAAATAATTTATTTTAGAATGTAAAATCCAATGTTTTAGTGTTCCATACAAATCAACTTTTTATACAGTGATCCCTCTCATATTGTGCACTTTCAGGAATAGATGTAGAACAGATGTGGATGTACAAAAACAAATAACCAAAAGCAATTGAAATAACAAACCAAAGCAATTCAGAAAAGAAGCAAATGCTTCAAAGTGTACCTAGTGTTACATGCATTTATTCAAAGTGGTATTATTTTTAATACCCCAACACAAACTATAAATAAAATCATGTATATTTATAGTGTGCAGCTAGAAATGTTTAATGTCGTTTTTACATGAACATTTTTGAACAGACGTTTTTGTTTTTTAATCTTGAAATTGTCACAAATGACGGCAGAAATGTAATGCCCTGGTTCATTCAGTTTGGACAAATGAACAGCTCGATCCAGTGCTTAATTGCAAGCACAACTTGCATTCCATTTTTCTTTTACATTTAGTTAATGACACAGACATTAACAAAGTTCAAAACTAATAGGGGAATATTAGTGTTATTAATAATATTCACTATTTATATTTTCAGTAAAATTATTTTGCATTTTCACAGTTTTGCACATAAAAACAATCGTCCTCCAACCCCCCACATGGATATGTTCAATAAAATGTGAAACACAGTGCAGATGGAATAACACTATGCCGTGTTCTACTTGCTACCTGAGAGTGGCAATGGCTGGGTGCAGTGCTCAGTGTATTTCACCCAGACAAACATTCTGCACTGTATTTACATTCATTTCCCCAACAGTTGGTGGTCTCTTTCCACACAGATGTGTGTCACCGGAGGCCAAGCAGACAGGTGGTTGGGTGGTGTTGCAGAAGTGACCTCTAACCAGAGAGGCAACAGGTGACAGGATGAGGCATGGGGTGGGTGGAGCCAGTGGGTGGGGCTCCACTTGCAGGAAGGGCTGAGCCTGACAGAGGGTCTCTGCTTGTAGACCAGGGTGGTGGCAGCAGCCATTTAGTACACAGGCACATTGAAGTACTCGTGACGGGGCTGGGGAAGAGAAAAGTGCAAAAATGCTCTGCTCAGCGCAAGCACAGCTGCCTTTTCACACAATCAGATCCTTACAGCAATGCACAATGTTTAAGAGATCCGGAAAAGGGCGGTTAATCAACTTCCATGTCCCTATTTTAATATTATTTAAAAAATGTAATATTTAATTTGGAATGCCAAGTAATCACTGCAGGTCTGTACCACTGCTGCAGATTCAGTCAGTTCATCACCATTTTCCATTTTATGAAATAAAGGGCAAGAGAACAGGGCAGAACAGCTAGAGTAGGTCTTAAATACACAGACTTGGGATGCAAAATCCACTTACATTAAAGAACAAAATTACTTTCAAATTGTAGTCTTTTCTTGCTTCGTGTCTGACATGACTTTTGTTATTTCTGATAGAAAACTACAAAATACGTCTATTATGAACAACACCAAGAATAAAGGAGAAATTATATATATTAGTCCACCATAGAATAGCTGCAGCGCTAGTATGCAAAGACCTTTATCTGGTGATTAGGTTGGCATTACACACAGCTGGAGCCAAATAATATAACACAGGCTTTCAGGGAATTAAACTGGATGAATGGCTGTTGTAATTCAATGGACTGCATGTGAAAAGAGGGTCTTGCTTTTTTCGCAGGACGGAGCATAGCTCTGGCTCTGCACTATGAAAGTGCTAGCTCTTCGTTTATAAAATGATTAAGTTTGCAATTAACTTGTTTGTACTCAATTTTCTTGATAAAAAGTCCAGATGGGACAGCTGTGGTCTCTTTGCTCAAGACATTCTGCAAGGACGTTAACCAACTAGGGCAGTAGTGTAACTTAAGTTTGCAGGTTTGATTCCCGGCTAGAACACTTCCGTTGTACCCCAAACCATGGTAATCTAAATTGCTTCAGCAAATATCCACAGCTGTATAACTGGATAAAATGTTTAAACAAGACCAGGTTAAAACCCAGCATATGGCTGGACCTAACACACGTGATCCGGCCGACCAGTGGTGTAACTTTTTGACCATTTGTAGGGCTGTTGCGGTCCAGGCAAAAAATGCTAAAGTTGTGCAAGTTGCTCAGGAGAACAGGCTGCTGAACGTAGCATCAGGGCTGTACCTCTTGCAGCAGGTCCGCCTGCTCGATGGCCTTCAGGACATTTTTCTTGGAAGTCTCCTGTGCCTCGCCACCGAGCAGAAACTCATCCAAGATGAAGTACGCCTTCTCGAAGTTAAAGATAATATCCAGCTCGCACACCTGCTAAGAAATCGGCAGGACCACAACCGACACAGACAGGACTAAGTCTACAGGAAATGACAGTTAGGAGGAGCTGGGGGGGGGGGGGGGGGGACTCCACTGTTTAACGCAGTTGAGGGTCTAGCCTTGCACTGCTCCGTCATTCATTCCATCAACCAAAAAATATTATTTCGACCTACACGTGTGTGTAGATGTGATCCGTAATCTCCTGATAAATATCTTAATAGAACACCATTTCATTCTCGTTAAAGGAGCAATCCACAGAAAAACATCACAGTATTTTTTTTACCACCTGCAAACTGAAACAAACACCCAGATCATGATTCAAGTAATTCTCCGATTTACAAAGATGGTGCTCCTAAAAACATGGTGAATTTTTTTCCAGATGATGGCAGGAGACAGGGAAGGACGGGATAACTTACACTGCCAAAGTACTTATCCAGCAGCTCCACATATCGGTGGATGATCTCCAGTGTAATGAGTTCATTATCCTGGGCCTCAATGGCACAGCAGAAATACAGGCTGGCGTATCTGGGATGACACAACACGTTTCTTAAATACAGACTGTGATGCACGGCTGGGGGGTGGCCACTGATCACAGGGTGAACAGACAGGAAAAAAAACAACAAAAACGTTCGGCTCTCTGCCTTTTATTTCAACAAGGAAAAAAAAGGTCAAACTGGCAACCAAACACCTCCCAGGCAAAGTAATAACAAAAACGTGCTCCCACACACAGCACTTCCCAAAGCTCTCTCTTTAGGCCTGTGAACCAGGCTTTTTATAAGGCCCAGTGATGAGGTAATGGGTCACAGCTGTAGTGATTACAATGCATTGCAGCTGTGGCCATACCTGTGTGTGGGGCCGGTGCTGCCCTCTGGTGGACAGCTCCCCAACTCCCTTCCTGGCACCACAAGACACACAGCACCACTCTGATCATGTGAACATAACCACCTTAACAGTGTCAATATAGGCAAAATTTATCTCTATAACAGTGTCAACATATAAACACACAGTATCACACTGTAAAAACTGTGTCAAAACACTATCACAACAACAGTGTCATGAAAACACTATCACAATAACACCATTTACATAAACGTGCATTATCACACATTAACACAACAAGTGTCAAACACAATTTTTTTTTTTTATTTCACAATTAAGATTAAGCACTACACAAGTTCCCCTCATTTAGAAAACTCACATACTGGTATTATACAACCCAGCCCTTCCCTTCATAAATAATAAAATTGTCCTAAAAGTCTATGCTTCCATGCATTAGTTAAATTTTCCTGTATGCACTTTTCCGAAAGTACACTGGATAAATGCTATTTTGTGAATAATTGCAATGCTTTTTTGCAAAACAGCTCAGTGGAAAAAAATGAGAAGATAAGCCACAGCAGGGGCTGTAACAGGGTGCCATAGCAACTTGCCAAGAGAACAGAAAGGATTTAGGTCATGGTTTCTGCTGGCTCAAGTTCAGCAGGAAACGTATTTGTTCATCAGATGTATGTAGAATTTCCCAATAATAAATACCATGATCTTTTTTTTTTGGGAAATTACAGTTAATGTTCAAAATTCATTTTGACTTTTTTTTTTTGTTCTACTCCAGAGAAAATGTTGGTTTCTGTCAGAAAAATGGTTCACATTCCCTAACAAACACAACACAAAAAACTGGTTGAGAGACTGTCACAAAAGGGACAACTTCCTGCGAAAAAATACTTTGTGATTAGTGACAAGGACAATTTTTACTATTCTGAAATTAAAACAATACTTGCCTGTATACAAATACAGTTTTTCACCATAGTTCATGCCCTTCAATCACAATTATGAAAACTCTATTATTGTTTGTGTTGATTTTTTTTCCCCATTTCACCCTCTTTTTCCTCTTACTTTATACCAGTGGTGTCAAACCCCCATGGAGGGCCGTGTGTATGCAGGTTTTCATTCCAACCAATTAATGCTGCCTTAATTGAGTCCAATTACTCATTCAGCCATATGCGTTTAACTGCATTGAAGCACAGAATATAAGAAAATTTTTATTTAGACAATGCGGGTCACCCTAGACGTCGGGTCACCATTGTGCACAAACCTGCATCCTTAATTCAGCAAATAATTTAACTAATTATATAATCAAGATCTGAGGCTGGAATGAAAACCTGCATACACACGGCCCTCCATGGCACGAGTTTGACACCACTGCTTTATACGATCATTTTTCAGTATTGAACCGTTCACATTGATTTAAACTTACCTCAAGATCACATCTTTACTTGTAAATTATAATGCCTGTAAATTCTCTCTGCTGCTCTTTGTCCTTTTTTGGAAATTGCTTTGAGCGTTTTCTCAAAAAATACAATATAAACTTATTAGTATTTATAACACCAGGGGGTATTTATGGGACAAGAATGCACCACATTTTGAATGAAAATGGTCCTTCGAGTGCTCATAACAGCATGCTGTTCAGAAAGCTGGAATCTAGACATCTAGAAGGATGGAAATCTCGTTTGGGAGATGTTTTGACATAAAAGGACCAGGTTAACCCCAATACAGCTCAGGTTTTTACCAGGATATAGCCTGACTATGTCTTAGTCAGCTTGAAAACTTTCTCTTTTCAATCAAATGTAGTCAGGTATTCACCTAAACAGCTTTTCGCAGATTTTTCACTAACTTTCCAACACAAAAATGTTAACTGGGGACGAACCGCTTGTACAGACCTCTTGTAGATGATCTTGAGGTCCCTCCACTCCAGAAAGCTGCACATCTTGGGTTTGCGGGCCAGAACGGTCTGAACCAGCTCACGGGTCACCTTCTTCTTCTCTTTGTCTGACAGTGGCACATACCATTTCTGCAGCCTCAGTTTCCCCTGTCGACTAAACAGGAGCATGAACTGCATCCTGGGAAGGGGGTGGGGGGTGTTGGAGGGACAGGGGGTCAGGTTTGGTAGAACTCTGTTGTATCAAACTGAATTCTTTGTTTCTCCCTTTCAGCATGTTGATGTCAGGTGATATGCCATGAGAAAGTCAACACAAGACAGAAGTGCCTTCTGAACAAATAAGTCATATCAGAACATAATACACAATTATTCAAGGTCCACCAGAGTTGAGTGGCCATCAAATGGCTACTAAATGATCTGTTGTTTAATTAATGAAATGACAATTAACAGTCGCATTAAAGAGATGCAGGGGCAAAGAGGGCAATGTGGGGGAAACGCTCTCTGGATGCAAGTTGTTTGTCCTGTTTCACCCCGGCTACACCGTTACGGAGATTGACAGTTAAAAATCAAGTAGTTATAACGAGAAAAGTCAATTAAACTGCAATATCAGTTCAGATCCGTTTGGTAGGCGACTTATTGGACCAAATAAAAGACAGTAGTGCATAAAATAATTAAAATAACATTTTTTAATGTACACATCTTGCACTTACGAATTATCATTTTTGTAATAACTGACAGCAGATACGTTCACAGAGGGAGGCCAGCATTTAGTATGAAATAGTATCAAATGATAAGCATGAAATGGTTCAAGAGATTGATACCCGAGTATATTTGCGATCACGCTGATCAGCATATATATGCAGTCAATGTCACCAAATCTCTGAGTGACCCCTCTCCATCAGTCTGACACCCACTCTTTCTGCCTCCCTCTCACCATTTAAACTACCCCCACCCAGTCTGAATGCCACTGTCCTGCCCCTCTGGTGGAATGAACTTCCTCCACCCCGACACTCTAGCACTTTCACCAGCTCTTACACCTGACTGCGTGTCGCTTATATTTCACAGTTCGCGAAGTCTGTTACCGTTTACTCTTGATTGTATAATATAGTTAATGTTCAACAGGGTATTTTTTTCTTGTTTATTTATTTCTTTTTGTCCAATACGTTAGTTTACAAGTTGTACAGTTGTCGCAAAACATTTCAGGTCTTCTAAGTAACCTAGCTAAATGCTAACCGGTTAGCTTGCAAGTTCGCCAAGACAATTGTTAGACGATGTAACTCAGTAACGCATGTTTTCGCAATATTATTATATATTCAAATGAAAAGGAATTTTCTTATAAACCCGAATCTGCATAATACGTACCTTGACCTGTATTTGCGTTCCCTAAGACCAAATCATGTAGATCCAAAATGTACAAAACACTTGCAAAGTTTAGAGCGCAAATGCGTACCCAAGCAGCGAATAAATGTCTTCTTTTTCGGATTTTTCCCCGAAAAGGATTGAGCGCACAGATTTTATTGGTTAAGGATCAAATATCTAGAGCTGTGATTGGTTGAAGAATTCCGTTACCCCCGCCCACAGCGCGCAGAATAAATTACTCCGTCGACCAATAGCAAAATCCATAGGCTTAACATTCCTTCACAAGTATACCTTGTAGTATAGCGTATGTTTTAATCCATACAGTGCCGTGAAAAAGTGTTCGCCCGCTTCCTGATTTCCTTTATTATTGCATATTTGTCACACTGATTGGTTTCAGAAATTTAAAAAAGTTATCAATCACCCACAGTACACGTGTGAATGAATTGCCCCTTTAAACTCAACAACTGGTTGCATCACCTTTTACAGCAATAACTGCAACCGAACTCTTCCAATAATTTGATATCAGTCTTTCACCTTGCTGTGGAGGAATCTTAGCGCAGGGGTGTCGAGTCTTATCCAAAAAGGCACAATGTGGGAGCAGGTCTTTATTTTAGCCCAGCACTAAAATGCCTACTAAACGTATTGCAAAGCTTAGAGGTAAGGGAGGGGGAAATTGTCCGGTGGCTGGAATATTCTGTTAACAGGAGCGCAGAGAAACTTTCGGCTTCGATAATCAGCATTGATTATCAACAAGGCGCTCTGGCAGTAAAAAGTGCTACCTTGTAACGTAGGAGATGCTCAGCATATAACTGAGCATGATCAATGAGGCCAGTTTTTTTTTTTTTTTTTTTTTTTTTTTTTTTTTTGGAAAGGACATGAGGTAGGTATCAGGGGCAGGGTGTGTATATAGCAGATTCGTGAGTTACATTACATTACATTACAGGCATTTAGCAGACGCTCTTATCCAGAGCGACTTACACAACTTTTTACATTGTATCCATTTATACAGCTGGATATATACTGAAGCAATGCAGGTTAAGTACCTTGCTCAAGGGTACAACGGCAGTGTCCTTATCCGGGAATCGAACCTGCGACCTTTCGGTTACAAGCCCAGTTCCTTACCCACTTACCCACCCACCTACCCACCCGACCTCTTGTATTTTTGGATCTGTACATTTTTAAAGTTACTAAATGTAATGACGCGTTGCAGATTAACCCTGGTAGAACACTAAATAGAATAACTGGGAACAGAAATGCGAGGAGAAAGGTTGACTATGTTTAGGGGTGGGGACCAGTGGAGCAGTCTAGATCGAGTGGATGAACTTTGCTATGGGTGGCAATGTTTACGTGTTGAGTGAATTCTTGAGAGTGGAACAGGGACATAAAACCAGCAGTACGATCACAAGTCTATGTGTCACTGTGAACATTCATATCAGCAAGGAGAAGTACATTGGTTGACATGGAACAAACAGATAAGAGAAGTTGACAGTTCAGAAAGAGAGGACATTAAGATAAGTTCAAAAGATCTTCAGACCCGACACACCTACCGGACCGCACCGTTCTGCAACCTGGGCGTCCATTAAGTGAAAAGACACATTCACCTGTTATTTCTCAAGTTTATTTGTGATCTCTGTGTTCTGAGAGGCTATGCCATTGTTGTTAATTTCACAGTGTTAATAATTTATGCTTATAAAAGACAATAAATTATATCATGTATCCAAATATAGATACAGTAGCACCCCCTGCTGGCTGTAACCTAAAATGTCAACAATTACATTGCAGGATCAACATAAGCAAAGGCATTCAGATTTAACTAAGAAAGCATGCCTTCAGCTAACCTAAGATTGTGAAATCCCAGAAGTACTGTGCATGTTGAGGGCAGAACATTGGAGCTCCCATTCAAATGAATGGGGAATATCAGACTTGAAAGCAAAATAAAACATCCACAATGATATTCTGAAACTTGATTAACAATTGGTATTTGTCACATGAAAAGCAGATTGTAAAAATATGTAATACGTCATAAAATATGTACATATTCTCTGTAGTCCCATTCCAGGAGTATAAACATCAACCATTTGTACAAAGTGCTCAGTTTCACACAAGTTCAACGCAACTACATATTAGAAATATAATCCTCGTTCACAGAGCGACAGGAGTTCGTTTGAGCTGTATGTTACTGCTGGTGATGTCATTTCCTCTCCTCCAGTGAGTTCATTCTGCCCTCTCATTCTCAAATGTGTAAACTTGATCTTCCAGCTGTTGGCGTCCAGTGGGGAGCGTATGAGGCCGAACGCCTGCTCGAAGATTCCCAGACAGGCCTGTTCGCGGTGGATTGTTCCGGCGACCGCCGCCATCACCAGCCCGTGGGGAGTGGCTTCGCACTTCAGTCCGTGGGGCTCCAGGTTGGGGCTGAAGAAGAGTCTCTCGTCCCTTACGAGAGCGAGGAGATTCTGGCTGACCAGCTCTGCCCCCTGAAACCTGTCAATTTTCTGCACTTCTGCGCTGTAACAAAGAATCAGCCATGCATCCTCCCAAAAATGCTGGGGACCCCAGTGCAGTGGTTCTTGACCCAGTGTGGGATTCTGGGTGTTCACGGGGTTGTAGAACCACTGACAGAACTGCTTTCCCAGGGCCATGTAGTCACACGCACTGATCTCTTCCCCTGCACTTGAAAAATCCATTTCCTCATCTGCTGGTGTTGAAACATAAGAGGCCTACAAAAGAAAAGCATGCCTTATATTGTTTTTAATGAATACCAATTCCTTCCTGTCATCAAAAACATATTTATTTGGATATTTGCCCAGATAGTTATGTCCATCTTTTGTGTATGGAGATATGCAAAGCTCCATCATTTATTAACCTTTAAAGGGCAAAAATCCTGCAAATCTTCTGTTTATTGGATTGTTTCTTTAGAATAGCTTGTAAGTTTGTACACAATGACTGACAGTTTAACTTATTTGCTCAAATTAATTTCATTGGATCAAAGAAAATGGCTGCACATTTGATAATAATTGCTATTCATAATATCATTTGTATCCAAAAATTGAATAGAAAATTCAAACATAAAATAATACTTCTGTAACTAAACTAATTATGTCAGTGCTTCTCCACTACTGCAGACCATTTTGACATTTCATCTCTTATTCCAAAATCAAAATTTCAATGTTCCTCGGTGTAAATTCTAATTTAGAATTTAATTTAGAATTTACACAGACATTGCACGTGCACACGTGCACACGCACGCACACACACATTCCAGGGAGGATTTTTTCTGTATGAATCAAATTAAAAAGAGGAAGCAGTATTCTTTGGTGAATGAGAGTCGATTATATTTTTTCCATCCTTGTGACAAGTGAGATATTTCAGTATTTTGCTTGAAAGACTGATTATCTGTGCCCAGGGGGTCGAGAAAACATTCTGATGATAACCCACTTGGATGAAAAACATTTTATATGAACAAGGCGACTAGCTACAAGGTAGGCTACTTCCACATGCATATTTCCCTAGTAAGTTCTACCTTTGGTCGGACAATTAGCCTGACGGAGTGAAAAGTTAAAATGAATACACACTTTCTCAAACAACCAAGAAACTGGATGGCTTCCCATCTTGTGCTAAAGTAAATTGTGTCACATCGGTGTGCTGCTCGAACAGACATCTAAATTTCTACATAAAAAGATCGTTAGAATTCGACACATGTCCATTAAGTTCCGAAATGGCTAAGATCTGATAACTTGTGGACACTGCAAGCGCTATAGATGAACTTCAAAGCCATCCACCATCTTCGCTAAAACCTCTTGCCAATACCCGGAACACTGTACTCATGCGAAGTACGCTAGGTGATGATCATTTACATGAAATGTAAGCTACACTATTCAGCGAGTCAAAATATATTCAAATAGAGAATTAAAAGAAGCTGCCGCACTCTCGCCTCGATGAAGGCACCCGTTTATGTCCCGCCAGCCAACACCTCCTCAATCAATTCAGGTGACCGTTACTTTCGTTCAACAATAAGCATGCGTAAAATGTGACATTTTCCGGAAATGGTTACACTTTCGTTTTCCGAGAAGTGAAACCTTAATGTCATGAATATAATTTAAAACTCCTAACACTCTCAGAAAGGATGTGCTAATATCCAAAACACTTTTTGTGTTACCACTTTTTTGTTACTTTCAACAAATTTTGGGTCAAAGTTTTGTGTCCAGTTTTTTTTTTTTTTTTTTTTTTCCACAAATAAGCAATTCCTGTGTTTGAAAGGGAAACACTGCGTTGAGAGTAACAAGGAATCTGTCGCCCTAACCTAGAAATGGAGGTGTGTTAAAATGACTACGCGTTTAACATCTGTTTCGACAGTGAACAATATACAAATCAATGTTTAACTTGTAACACTTGTTATAAAAATGTAGCCTTAATTACAACTAACAAGAATTGCCAATATCAGTAGAAAGAGATGAAATGTCAAAACAGTTCGCCACACTCAACACTAATTTCTTCATGAAAAATTAAGACAGTCGTCCAGTCTACTGTAAACTGCTGCACGTTCATTTACAATCATGACTTTAGGACTGGGGTACTGCAAGACTATCACACTGCATCACCCTACAGAAAATATAATTACTTATAAAACTGTATAAGATTCTAACCTTATTTGATTTTACCCTCGAATTCAAAGCCCAAAACAGCATGGCCCTCCTCGCAAGCTGATTCTTGTCGGCGTCGGGAGGCATGGCAATACCCTCACTGATCAGGTACTTAAATATAACTTCACGATACACCTTCCTTCGCTTCAGTAATTCTTCAGCACTCTTACTGCATGTCAAGATCGCGTCCATTGCCTCTGAAAACAAACAATGACAAGGTGTGATCACAAATATAATCACATAAAGACAGAGCAGTTACGCATGCGATCAAACTCGTGGGATAAAAAACTTTCGAAAATATAAGTTTAAAAGTTCGTTCTCACCTCCAGTGCTTACCACCGTAATCAATTTGTTAGTGACAGTATCACAAAGTGCCATTAAATCGGAATATGACAGAAGGCTTAGCATTTTCCTGCAACCCTCCTGTTCCGTTCCGGATAATCCAGACATTTTAAAAAATTTTATCAAGAAGCTACAAAATACTAAAACCTGTCTCCACACTTTCCCTGGCAGACGTTCTCCTTTTTCCTTCTGTTTAGCGCGGAATCACTGCAAAGTGCGCACATCACCCCCTAGAAACAAGCGTAGAGCGTACATAGGAACTGGAGAGGGTAGGAGGGTCCAGGCGGTGAAGCAGCCTCTACTGCGCATGCATGCTGAACATTGAATTCAATGTACAAATCCAAGGTGATTTAACAACCAAAGAAAACCGTCGGTCCATTTTTTGTGATCATAAACTTCAATTTAAGCACAGTTTCTGAAACAATGGTTGTTTTGGACCAGAAGTCTTGGGAAAATATTTATTAAAATGTGCATATTTTATTACATAATGCATATTTTTCAATCTGCCTTTCATACAAAACGTAACGGCCCTCGATTGAGTTTCAAAATACCATCGAGGACATGTTGCCTTCAAAAGTCTGATATTCTCCATTCACGTTAATGGGAGCTCCAATGCTTCGCCAACAAATTTGTGATATTTGTTGAAATTAACCTTCAGACTGTAGCTTGTGGCCCTCTCAACCACTTGGCAGAGAATTGCATAGTGCTCCTTCACTGTGGGCGCCGCAATGAGAATGTCATCCATTACACTTATGGCACCAGCAATGTCCTCCAGAATTTCATTCATAATATACTGGAAAATTTTGGGCACACATTTTAAACCAAATGGGAGTCTCAACCACCTAAATCATCCAATTGGAATATTGAAGGTTGTGAGAAAAGTTGATGCATCATCTAGTTCTATCTGAATAAATCCTGATTTAGCATTCAAAACTGAGAAGACCTTTGCGCCAGGCATTGCGAAAACAAGTTATTCTATGGTGCGCACAGGATAGCACTCCCTCTTAATGACTTTATTCATCTAGGATCTATTGGCAGTATGGGGGGGGGGGGGGGGGGGGGGGGGGGGGCAGCCTTGGTAGACGTGCCGCTTTGCTTATAGTTAGACCAGGTTTACTGGACCCCTGCAGATTTGTAGATTTATACACACGTGACAAATTGAAGGAAAACCAACATAAGGTTTTTAGTAAGGTGCTGGTCTACCACAACATTACAGAACAGCTTTGTGATGTGTCTGATGAACAGCATAGATTATACAAGTCTCTGGAACTGTACTGGAGTGATGGAACACCATTCTTCCAAAAGATATTCCCTCATTTTGTGTTTTTATGATGGTGGTGAAGAGTGCTTTCAAACAAGTCGGTCTAAAATCTCCCATAGGTGTTCACTTGGGATGAGATCTGGTGATTGTGAAGCATATGATTCACATCATTCTCATACTCATCAAACCATTCAGTGACCCCTTGTGCCCTGTGCATGGGGGCATTGTCACCCTGGTTAGGGGCCATTCCCATCAGGATAGAAATGTTTCATCATAGGTTAAAGGTGATAACCCAGAATTACTTCGTATTGATTTGCAGTGACCCTTCCCCTTAAGGGGAGAAGTGGACCCAAACCATGCCAGGAAAATGTCCCCCCCACAGCATACCACAGCCAGTGGCCCCCCTTGCTGTAGGGATCAAGCATTCAGGGCTGGTGTAGACCACACATGCACTTGCCCACTTGTCGAGAATATGGCGAAGAATGACTCATCTGACCATATCACTTTTTTCCACATCTCTGTAGACCAGCGCCTATGATTTTTGCACCACTGAACTCTCAAATGTGCATTTGTCTTTGTAATAAGGGGTTTATGCACTGCAATCCTACTGTAATATCCTTTTCTATGTAGTTGTCAACGAACTGTTCTTGCTGACACAGTCTGATCACGTCCTGCATTGACATTCTCAGTCACCAGAGGAAGAGTTGCTCTTCCGTTTTTCCTTATATATCGCACTAATGCACGAACATCACGATCATCGTATGTGCGCTTTCGACCACGATTTCTGACGCTCACAATTTCTGAGAGCTCTGGGGTATCCCAGAATCTGGAAGAGTACTCTGCACCTCTGCTGAGCATCCTCATTAGTATCACCATGTTTGTGTCACATAGTCTTTGTGCCATTCTGGGGGTCTAGTGTTACTTTTGGTTCGCTGTCCTGAGGGGCCCTGGGCAGGGGGGTATTACAGGATCTGAAAGGGAGTTCAGCTGACCGTCCACTTACCAATGCTCAACAGTGGAACAAGAACAAAGCGTATACACCGTACTACAACAACGCCACCAGTAATTTTACTCTGGACAAAATACCAACAAAAGCCTGAACAGGCGATTTAGCCATAAACTTGGCTGAGCGCTC
The DNA here is from genome assembly GCF_013347855.1 of Anguilla anguilla. Taxonomy (NCBI): domain Eukaryota; kingdom Metazoa; phylum Chordata; class Actinopteri; order Anguilliformes; family Anguillidae; genus Anguilla; species Anguilla anguilla. Next base: position 30,341,445 of record NC_049215.1, on the reverse strand, counting down.
TGTCCCACATGATACATAACCCTCTAAACCTGCTCCATCTAATAGTGGTGCTAATACAGGGATCTTTAAACGTGAGGGAAATTCAAATTTCCCAACAAATTTAGGCAAATTCCCCAACAGTCGAAGGATAGAGACACCATTATATGCGCCCTCCAGAGCAACAACGAACGCGTTCCCCGTCCCAGTTACCACTGTCCAACTTCACTGACAGGAACAACGCTCAACTAATCACCAGCCTAGAACATCAGAAGGTACTACTCACCAGGTATACAGTAGCAGGACAAAACAGCCGCAGAACCCAGCGGACAGAAATTCCCGGATGGTTACACTTCCTCCTCCTCCAGAGAAGATTAACAAACAAAAAAACAACAAAGAAAACAAAACCTTGCGTGGCTCCCAAACGTTACAGCAGAGTGAAGGTCATGCATCAGGCAATAAACACACTCCAGCTCGGAACGCAACTATGGAACTCAATCCGCTAAATTATCAGTCGCCGACACACAAAGGATACATCGTGAAGTCTATTCCTCTGCTGCCACCATTTTGTTACGAGTCAAACTATAGTCATTACAAAAAGGGAGACAACACAACAAGGTATATTTTTAAACAAAGGAATGATTTATTAAGAAGACGACGATGATGCATGTATGAGTGAAATGTAGGGTATTTATATTAAATGTGTGTGGATGCGCTTGTGCAACAATGGGATGTGAATGTACAACACAAAACCTGTGAAGAAAGGAGGGTGAAGGAAAAAAACCTGTGGGCCGTCGAACCGCCCGACCTGGAGCAGGATTACCTAGAATTCAGTGAGAAAGAGGGACAGAACGGGGCAGAAAGCACTGGGACTTCCTTATTATAGGGTTTCCCCCAGGTGCTCTCAATTAGAAAAGGGGCACCCCACACACTGGCTGACTCCAGTAACTACAATAAAAATAAAAACAATATTAGAAACAAAGTCATCACACCCCCCGCCCTGAGACACTGTAGTCGTCAGTGTTGTGACCCACAAACTATGACGGCTAGCAGTTGGTTGTGCTGGTGTTGTCACTCAGTGAACATTCTGTCCATACTTTCGAATACATCTTCGATGTTGAAGACCCTGTCGGTGGTCTCGGAGGTTCCGGAGATCCTGTCCACAGTCTCACTTTGAAGGCCCCGCAGTTGGCCCCCACGAGAACGATGGCGCTGTTCACGGCTCTGTTGGTTTGGATTATGCTGAAGGCTCGGCCCAGGGAGTGGATGATCCCTAAGGTCCCACTGAGGGTCTGGTCGACGCTGAAGCTCCCGCTGGGCAGTTCTGTCTCGTGCCAGGACGTCTGTGGATCCACCAGGTAGATGGGACTGCTGGAACTCGTTGGCTAATGGCCGTGTTGTAGTTTCTCTCCATTGCTGTTGGTTGCTCTGGAATAGAGTCAATGAAGCATAGCTTTAGGCGATTATAATGAATAACTTTTAGATTTCTCTCTTGGTCACACAGACCTCAAACGGGCTATTATAGTGCCTCTGGAATTTTGGACACTTACCCCTCCTCCTAGCTGTGTTTTTCACCCAGACTTTATCCCCAATTAAGTAAGTGTGCCCTTTGACCTTAAGATCATAAATTACTTTCTGACCTTGTGATGGCCTGTCCTGATGTCTCTCTGCTGCAGCATGGATGATATATGTAACCTCTCTGTCACCAAACTCTCTGAGTTTGGTGACAGAAGCTTGGACACTAGTGCACTCGTTGTTAGCTCTGGTATCAAATAGTATGTCCGCAGGTAATGTAATCTCCTAGCCAAAAAAGACTGAGTAAGGACAGTAGTTTGTGCTAGCGTGTGTACTGCTACGGTAGACTATCAATGCATATGGCAAGAGTTCATCCCAAATGTCCTCATTAGGCTATACAAACAGGGATAACATAGTAGTCAATGTTCTGTTAAGACGCTCTACTAGCCCATCTGACTGGGGATGATCATTATCATTATCTAGCCATCATGACACCTTGTTTATCCCCAAAGTACTTGGTAGGTTCTATAAGCCCTTGAATATCCTGGTCCCATAAACCCGATATGTGGCTATGAATTATCATTTCTGTGCAAGGGGGGATAAGACTGTCTTGTGTTACCACTACTATACCCACATCACCCCACCCGAGAGTCCGTATTAAGGGAAATTTCTTACCCATTAGACTACAGGTAGAGGTTTTAACATCAATTACTGCCCCAAACTGGGAAAGAAAGTCAGTGCCTCACAGTACACTCTGGCTAAGGCCACGTATAATTAAAAGTTGCTGAGGTAGTTTTAGATCATTTTAAGAACACATTCCATCCCATACTCCCAACGCTCTCAAAGGTTCAATTTGCTTCAAAAGCCCCAACTGCATATGTCTCCAGAGACTGGCCTGGACTATTCACAGATTCCCAAAATGTTTTACTAAATAATGATACCTGAGCCCATGTATCAATTAAGCATTTGACCGGTTTGTTTGCAATATATCCCTGCTCCCGGGTTACCAAGCAAGATGTCAACAGGGTGGGATTTGGGTTGAGTGTGGAGGGGGGTCTATCACCGATCTCACGCCCCCTTTCTAGTTTTAACAGTTTCCCGATTGTTGGGGGCAATCATAGCTCAAATGGCCTGCTTGACCACACAATCAACAATGTCTAGGAGGTTAATTGTCTGTAGTGTCATGGTTCTGTCTTTTTGTTTCTCTTTTTCCTTGTTGGGCCGCCAGATGGCGGTACTTCTGTTTTGTGTCCTGCTTGTACCCTATTTAATTGTATTATTGTTTTCAATTGTTCAATTATTGTTTTTTGGTTGTCTCGTTTTCCCTTCCCTCTCTGTGGCCTGATTGTGCTGTGTCTCGTCAGTGTCTTGTCTATTTAAGTCTTCTTTTTCCCTGACTCGGGTGCTGGTTCCTTGTGTTTTCGTTTGTGTTTCCATGTGTCTTGCCTGAGCGTTTGCCCGTGTTTCCCCGTGCCTGTTTTTGTGCACCAGTTTCTGCCCTGCCCGTTTAGCTTCTCTTTGGATTTTCTGTTTTCTGTTTTTGAGTTTTTGTAATTAAAGTCTCTATTCCCCTTTTGGAGTTCTTGGGGTTTTTTTTAACTCTGCATTTGGGTCCATTCCCTCGCCAACCCGTGACATGTAGCACCAGTACGGACAAAGCGAGTGGAGCGGCGCTCATGGGGCTCTGTACGAGGGTTTGGTTTGTAGGAGGTTACACGCAATGAAGTGATATTCGCTCCATGTCCACCCATATTACACACACTTTTTTAAACAACCACGAAATGGCCCATTTGAAACTGGATGGTATTCAATTGAAATTGGATGTACTAAAGCAAGTTGTGTCACATTGGGTGTGCTGGTTGAACAGCCATCTAAATATCGACATAAACAGATGGTTAGTATTCAGCACATGTCCATTTAGTTCCCAAAATGGCTAAAATCTGACAAGTTGTTATAGGGAGCACATCAGAACAGGGAAGTACAATTATTTCACTCAACAGACATGCTCAGTTGCCTAAATCACATGTACAACGAGGATAGTGTGGTTCTGTGTTTCTGTCTCTGTTTTTTCTTGTTGGGCCACTTCTGTTTTGTGTCCTGCTCATTCCCCTGTTAATTGTATTATTGCTTTCAACTACTTCATTATTGTTTCTGATTGTCTCGTCATTCCCACCCTGTCCTGGTTTGATTGTTAATTGTGCCCTCCTGTGTCTTGTTGGTTTTCAGTCTATTTAAGTCCTTTGTCTCCTTGACTCGGGTGCTGGTTCCTTGTGGTTCTGACTTTGTTTCTGTGTTCGTTTCAGACTATGTATCTGCCCACTTTGGTCCTGCTTGTGCGTTTCATGTGAGTGTTTGTGCTTGTGTTTCCGCTTGTGTTTCCGCCTGTGTGTTTCTGCCCAGAACTCAATCCGCTAAATTATCAGTCGCCGACACACAAAGGATAAACCGTGAAGTCTATTCCTCTGCTGCCACCATTTTGTTACGAGTCAAGCTATAGTCATGACAAAAAGGGAGACCACACAACAAGGTATATTTTTAAACAAAGGAATGATTTATTAAGAAGACAATGATGCATGTATGAGTGAAATGTAGGGTATTTATATTAAATGTGTGTGGATGTGTGTCTGCAACAATGGGATGTGAATGTACAACATAAAACTTGTGAAGAAAGGAGGGTGAAGGAAAAAAATCATTGGGCCGTCGAACCGCCCGACCTGGAGCAGGATTACCTAGAATTCAGTGAGAAAGAGGGACAGAACGGGGCAGAAAGCACTGGGACTTCCTTATTATAGGGTTTCCCCCAGGTGCTCTCAATTAGAAAAGGGGCACCCCACACACTGGCCGACTCCAGTAACTACAATAAAAATAAAAACAATATTAGAAACAAAGTCGTCCCACCCCCCGCCCTGAGACACTGTAGTCGTCAGTGTTGTGCCCCTCAAACTATGACGGCTAGCAGTTGGTCGTGCTGGTGTTGTCACTTAGTGAACATACTGTCCATACTTTTGAATACATCGTCGATGTTGAAGACCCTGTCGGTGGTCTCGGAGGTTCCGGAGATCCTGTCCACAGTCTCACTTTGAAGGCCCCGCAGTTGGCCCCCACGAGAACGATGGTGCTGTTGACGGCTCTGTTGGTTTGGATTATGCTGAAGGCTCGGCCCAGGGAGTGGAAGGTCCCGCTGAGGGTCTCGTCGACGCTGAAGCTCCCGCTGGGCAATTCTGTCTCGTGCCAGGACGTCTGTGGATCCACTAGGTAGATGGGACTGCTGTGTTGTAGTTTCTCTCCGTTGCTGTTGGTTGCTCTGGAATAGAGTCAATGAAGCATGGCTTTAGGCGATTATAATGAATAACTTTTAGATTTCTCTCTTGGTCACACAGTTCATACAGCTCTTCGGATACTTTCTGACAGACCTCAAACGGGCTATTATAGTGCCTCTGGAATTTTGGACACTTACCCCTCCTCCTAGCTGTGTTTTTCACCCAGACTTTCTCCCCAATTAAGTAAGTGTGCCCTTTGACCTTAAGATCATAAATTACTTTCTGACCTTGTGATGGCCTGTCCTGATGTCTCTCTGCTGCAGCATGGATGATATATGTAAAAGACATGCTCAGTTGCCTAAATCACGTGTACAACGAGGATAGTGTGGTTCTGTGTTTCTGTCTCTGTTTTTTCTTGTTGGGCCGCCAGATGGCGGCACTTCTGTTTTGTGTCCTGCTTGTTCCCCTGTTAATTGTATTATTGCTTTCAATTACTTCATTATTGTTTCTGATTGTCTCGTCATTCCCACCCTGTCCTGGTTTGATTGTTAATTGTGCCCTCCTGTGTCTTGTTGGTTTTCAGTCTATTTAAGTCCTTTGTCTCCTTGACTCGGATGCTGGTTCCTTGTGTTTCTGACTTTTGTTTCTGTGTTCGTTTCTGACTATGTATCTGCCCGCTTTGGTCCTGCTTGTGCGTTTCATGTGAGTGTTTGTGCTTGTGTTTCCGCTTGTGTTTCCGCCTGTGTGTTTCTGCCTGTGTTTCTGTGTGCTTACCTACCTGTGATCTGCCCTGCCCGTGTTTGTTCTGTGTGTTTCTTGTATTTTTGAGAAGTTCGCCTGTTTTTGTTTTTCTTAGGAATTTTTTGAGTTTCATGGTTTTGCCACTCATGGCCCCTTTGTTTGTTCCTGTTTGTTTTTTCTAGTAAAAGTCTTTGTTCAATTTTCCTTTTGAGTTTCTGGTTTTTTCTCCTCTGCGTTTGGGTCCATTACCCTGAAAACCCTGACACAAGGAATCAGCCAGTACTGGACCCAGCAGAGTTTTTTTTCCTTTTCCCTTTTTTTTCCCTGTGATTTTTTATTTTTTTTTATTTTGTAAATGCCACCGATGTGGGGTGACCTGGAGGACTCGCCACCTAGTGATTGGGAGCTCAAGCTGGTGTTCACCCTCGAGCCTCCCAGAGCCCGGGGCGGGCAGTCACGGAGGCGAGGTGGTCGGGCTGCCTCCCGGTCGGCCAGACCTCGAGCCCCTCAGCCAGTAGACCCCTTGCCTGCTTCTTTGTAGGGGTCTTGGCTGGTCCTTTTTAAAGGGTCTGCCGGTCCCGTCCGGCTGCCCAGCCGGGTTCCCTATGGCTGGGGTCCGTGTTTCTGTCCCCTGCCCAACCCAGACTGCAGGGGGGGCTGCCTGCTCTGCCCCAAGTCCAGCAGGAGCCTCCTGCTCCGCCCAGCGCCCAGGGGAGGCCTCCTGCTCCGCCCGGGGAAGGGGCCTGCCGCTTCGCCCAGCGCCCGGGGAAGGGGCCTGCCGCTTCGCCCAGCGCCCGGGGAAGGGGCCTGCTGCTCCTGGTCTGTCCAGCTCCCAGGAGGGGCCTGCTGCTCCTGGTCTGTCCAGCTCCCAGGAGGGGCCTGCTGCTTCTGGTCTGTCCAGCTCCCTGGAGGGGTCTGGCGCTTCGCCCAGCTCCCAGGGGGGGCCTGCTGCTTCGCCCAGCTCCCTGGAGGGGCCTGGCTCCCTGGAGGGGCTGCTCCTGGTCTGTCCAGCTCCCTGGAGGGGTCTGGCGCTTCGCCCAGCTCCCAGGGGGGGCCTGCTGCTTCGCCCAGCTCCCTGGAGGGGCCTGGCTCCCTGGAGGGGCTGCTCCTGGTCTGTCCAGCTCCCAGGAGGGGTCTGGCGCTTCGCCCAGCTCCCTGGAGGGGCCTGGCTCCCTGGAGGGGCTGCTCCTGGTCTGTCCAGCTCCCAGGAGGGGTCTGGCGCTTCGACCAGCTCCCAGGAGGGGTCTGGCGCTTCGCCCAGCTCCCTGGAGGGTTCTTCCGCTGCTTCCCCTCTGTTACACTCCCTCCCCCTGTTACACTCCCTCCCCAGGTCAGCCTTCAGGGATGTCAGGAGCTGTCCCTTGGGGGGGGGGGGGTTTCTGATCGTTTGATTGTCTCGTTGTTCCCACCCTGTCCTGGTTTGATTGTTAATTGTGCCCTCCTGTGTCTTGTTTGTTTTCAGTCTATTTAAGTCCTTTGTCCCCCTGACTCGGGTGCTGGTTCCTTGTGTTTCTGACTTTGTTTCTGTGTTTGTTTCTGACTATGTATCTGCCCGCTTTGGTCCTGCTTGTACGTTTCATGTGAGTGTTTGTCCTTGTGTTTCCGCCTGTATGTTTCTGCCTGTGTTTGTGTGCTTTCCTACCTGTGATCTGCCCTGCCCATGTTTGTTCTGTGTGTTTCTTGTATTTTTGAGAAGTTTGCCTGTTTTTGTCTTTCTTAGGAATTTTGAGTTTCATGGTTTTGCCACTCATGGCCCCTTTGTTTGTTCCTGTTTTTTTTCTAGTAAAAGTCTTTGTTCAATTTTCCTTTTGAGTTTCTGGTTTTTTCTCCTCTGCGTTTGGGTCCATTACCCTGAAAACCCTGACACAGTGCAGACATTGGCTAAAATAAATAGACAACATTGAGTGGTAAGGAAAAAAATTTACCCCGGGGGGGGAAAAAAAGCGATTTTTCTTCCTAATATAATGCATGGAGGTAACCTCAATATTTGAGTGGAAGTGCTTTATTTTTGCTGTCAAAAATGAATGGAGCCCAATGGGGACACTTGCTTTTTTAGCAAGAATTATAGATATCAGCAGGGGGCGACATTGCACCCAGTGCTAAGGTTGAGAACCGACAGCTTATTGGGATGGCAGGTATGCCCAATACCTATACAGCACCGAGAGTTCGGCACGTTTCAGGGTTCCCCACAGAATTAACCGCAACAGCCATAGACTCTCGGCCCTTAAACATGAATTTCAGTACATTCTGACTCCATTTCAACAGACAAAATTCATTAACAACTTCACATGTCCACACAATAAAGCCCCAAACAAAGGGGATTTTGCGTTTGTTTCTCCTTCTTTTTCCTGCCACCTAGCCCACAAACAAAATGTCTCCCCGTTGGACATTTTACCGACACCGGCCAAGCCTTCACCTACATGAGCCAATCAAAATCTCACATACACACGCAAAATAGACTTATCTTTTTACTCTAAAACATTTCCAATTTCAACAACCAGTCTGTTTGTGGCTGAGTGATCAATGTCACGGTCTATGCATCATAGGGTGCCAGGTTCAAGCTCCGCCTGAAACAACTTTCTTTAACCTGCTTTTTTCCTCACTAATTGTCTATTACTTCTCAATTATTGCTTTTGAACCACATCTACCCAACATTCACTGAACGTATACACTGCATTATGACGTACCATCTACACGTTCAGTTAACCGGCTACAATATTACCAGACCATATGGATTCAACAGGAGGTCTTCTATTATCACCCAAGAAATTTCCCAGTTTCAACAGCGAGTTCGATCCTGGCTGAGTGGGGCCAACAGTGTATTGCTGTAATAGGCTGTATGGTAACATCAGTTCGAATCCACTCGTGGACAAAGAAATTATTGTTTAAAATTGATTTATTTTTCTCACAGAAGTGTCTCAAATCCTGTGATTCCGCAAAAAAGAAGATACCATGAAATTAACAGAATACCGATCAGTATCTTAGTGTGACCGACATTTGCCTCATGCAACGCAACACATCTCCTTCACATTGAATTGATAAAATTGTTGATTGTAGCCTGTGGAATATTGTCCCACTCCTCTTCAATAGCTGTACTAAGTTGTTGGATATTGGTGGGAACTGGAACACACTGTCATATGCGCCGATCCAGAGCATCCCAAACATGCTCAATGGGTGACATGTCTGGTGAGTATGCAGGCCATGGAAGAACTGAGAGAACATGGAAGATGTGGCCATCAAAGGTGAGCTCTTGCCCACGTCGATTGTGACGCCGAACTGCAAACAAATCAAGACCCCGGTGAGGACGTCGAGCACGCAGATGAGCTTCCCTGAGGCGATTTCTGACAGTCTGTGCAGAAATTCTTGTGTAAACCAACTGTTTCATCAGCTGTCCGTGTGGCTGGCGTCAGACGATCCCGCAGGTGAAGAAGTCGTTTGTGGCGGTCCTGGGCTGGCGTGGTTAGACGTGGTCTGCGGTTGTGAGGCCTGTTGGATGAACTTCCAAAATCTCTGAAATGACGCTGGAGGCAGCTTATGGTGGAGAAATGAACACCCATTACTCTGGCAACAGCTCTACAGGACATTCCTGCAGTCAGCATGCCAATTGCATGATCTCTTAACTCTTGAGGCATCTGTGACATGGTGTTGAACAACAAAAAAACAACATTTTAGGGTGACCTTTTATTGACCCCATCATAAGGAACACCTGTGTAGTGATCATGGCTTTTAATCAGCATCTTGATATGCCTCAACTGTGCAGGAGATGGATTATCTTGACAAAGGAGAAATGCGAGCTAACAGTGATATAAACAAATTTGTGGGCAAAATTTGAGAGAAGTAAGATCTTTGTGCACATAGAACAAATCTTTGAGGTATTATTTAAACGCATTAAAAATGACTGCAAAAATAAAAGTGTTGCGTTTATATTTTTGTTCAGTGTAATTAAAAGATTCAAGGAATCCGGTCAAATCTTCTGAATACGCGTGATCTCTGATCCCTCAGACGTCACTGTCTTAAAAGTCGTCATGTGTATGTAATGGATATCATGACATGGGCTCGGGAATACTTCGGTAAACCTTTGTTAGTCAACACCATTTGCCGCTCCATCTACAGATGCAAGTTAAGGCTTTACTATGCAAAGCAGAAGCCATACATCAACACTGTCCAGATGCGCCGCCGACTTCTCTGGGCTCGGCTCATCTGAGATGGACAGTAGCACAGTGGAAGCGTGTTTGGTGGTCCGACGAGAGAGCAGCAGTGCAGTCCCATCGCTTCACCTGCACAAAACGCTGATTATGATTAAATCCTGCATTAACTTGTCAAATGGTCATTTTCAGACAAGGTTAAGTATAGGCGACAGAGACAGTAAATCAATGATAGTGTTCTATTCGCTTGTTTCTTTTTTTTGGGAAGGGGGGGTTTTCTCCAAAAAACGATGTCAGCTAGGTCTATCAGCAAACATATGGCTTAGCTATGCCCAGAAGTCCTCAATAATAATAGTATTTTCCAAGAATTTACATAATATCGTTGACAACGTTTTCGTCATGTTCAGCGTCTGCTACCACAGAGTGAATGTGTAAGTGAATGCGATGATGAGAAAACGTTTGGTTACTCTGAACTATAAAACGCTATTCCAAAAGCAAAATTAGACATGTTATACATCGTTAGAAAGCTTATACTCTCACCTACTGAATAAATGAAGTGTCAATTAAGCCAGACTGTACTAAAAAGGGAAACAACGCCGTAAACAACACGTGTGGTATTACGCACAGCTATTTTGTAAGGTACCCAGGCGTCACAAATGCACGTATATTTCACAAATAGATTGTCCAAGACAATATATGACCACTCAGTCTCAAAAGGGACATCTCTACTTGTAAAACCAATGGCAAGGTTGTATATTTATTCAATATTTATTCCCAGATATTGACTGTAGAATGGCATGGTACCCATTCTTCTTATTGTAAAACTTAACTTTTGTTGCGTCACTTCTGTTTGGTGTTTTTTTTTTTTTTTAAGACGCGGAAGTAAAATTCTCTCACAAAAACGACTCCAGAAGTCACGGTAGTGTATATATAGGTATATTTTTTTACGAAAATCTAGTTCCTACATCATTTTCCTACACATTGATTCACTGGGGTCTCCAACCTGCAATATGTCCTTTAATAACGACGTTCTTGGAGACTCAATGGGGGGAAAATTGCCGAACATGGCAACCCTGGTATCTACTGGAGCGCTGATTGGATAGTTGAAAATGCCTTGAACGATTGGCTCTCCATATCGGATGCGTAAAAACAGTGCCAAAAGTCTGTCTGTAACTTTCTTCTTGTAAACTGGGCGTTGCATGTTAAGGGAGTGTCGCACGTAAAAAACTGTTTTGCATTCGTAATTTTTATGTTCACAAATGTTAATAAACCACTTCAGATTACAAAACACATGTAGATTTTAAATTACAGATGTGACCCTCCATCCTCACGAAAATCTATATGCACAAACACAACGTTTTTTTACAGGTTTAACTTGCAGAGTACAAACACGAACCATAAGTTGCAAGCACAAGTCATTGCTTACAAGTACAAAATACATTGTTTCAGTTTCAACTCGCAATGTACAAACACAAACCATAAGTTGTAAGCACAAGTCATTGCTTACAAATACAAATACTTTTGGTATTAATTTGAGCCGATAATTATAGTCTAATTAATAATTAATAATCTAATAGTCCTTAAAAGGCACTCTAATAAGTGAACCTAACGTTAGTCAAATATTTGCATCGTCTTGCATGTAAGCCAGCGGCACAAACTATGGGTCACGAGTTATCCATGGGTCCCCAAATATGATTTAGAATGAGCTATCACAGCAATCTGACTGACAGTAGGGAGGGCAAAACGGAGCTTCAGAATGACGCCAGCAGTGTATGCGCCTGAACTCGACAATACATTATTTCTCACATAAAAGGAAGTTTGTGGCCCTTTTCGGTGCTGTGCTGTTAGCCTCTACTGATTGCCGTACAAGTTTAATGTGAAGTAGCTAGCACAATCCGACAGCACTAACCCATAAAAATGTACCTTGAAAGATACTTGCTCAATCGAACGGTACATGTAAAAAACATTCGATTATAGTCAGCGGCACCGAAATTTTCTTTCACACAAAGTCCCTGTAGAAGATTGAATTAAACCTTTTTAAAATTATATATTTTCTGAAACGTTATCGATTCCGCTTGGCCACAGTGAGTGAAACCAGACGATCTGAGTTTCTATGTAAATTACGTCAGAAGGATTCAGCCTTGTTGTTTGCTACCTAATCTTCACAGCACACTTGTAGCAGGGCGGTGTGTCAGTCAAGGGGAGTGGTTACTGTGCCTGTGACGCACTAAGTCGATAACATTCTCAAACGGTTGAAAATAGGACGATGAAATTAAAACGCATATTTCTCTAAAAATAAAGTACGGACATATTTAATACTTTACTCATCCTGTTTCTTCAATGCCTCTTGTGAAAATGGCACATAAAACCGAGAAAGCATGAAAACCACCATGTTACTCCACGGACACGTTTGACCAAGAAATTTCACATATTGAACGTTATGGTGTTGGTGGGGCACTGCCGAAGTTATGGACTGGCATACGTGAAGTTAAAGGCTCGAATCCCACCCAGATTGACCGTTTTAATTTCAAACCTTATTTAATGTCGCACACGTGGTGTCATTGAAATAAATAAAAGTGGCGGTTTTCATTTAAAGCCTTATTTAATGTGGCACATAGGGTCATTGAAATAAATAAATACATACATACATACGTACATTCCGTGCCACATTTAATTATTTATGCTCACATTTAATGATGTATTTAATTATTTATGCCCACATTTCATGATGTATTTATTTATTTAATTTTGTCCGAAATATTCCTCCATATGGAAATGCCAGCATTTTGAAATTTGCGTTTTGAATCGGTTACTGTAGCGCCACCTATGGACGAATGATTGTCATTCTTTCTGGCAAAGTTACTCATGGTCCCTAGTTTAGACCTGGTCATTTATATCATTTTTGGACAAGAAATATTTGTTATTTGACCATTTCCAGGAAATAAATAAATAAATAAATAAATAAATAAATAATACCAACAAAAACAATAGGGTTCCTACTTCGTAGGAGTCCTAATAAAAGAACCCCGTTGCAGGCCTGATCAAAATGTGCTTACTGTGAACGATGCAGATTTTCTCCCTTGTTGCTAGAGGTTCTTCCGTGCTTTTCTGGTAGTAGTAGTAGTAGTAGTAATTATTTCGGTCCTTATTAACAATTTTCCAAAAAGAATTAGATAAAAATAAATAAATAACAATAAGGCATTAAATTAAAAGGAAAACAAAAAAATATTGACCGAAAAGGTGTAGGCTGAAGCTTTTAGCTTATTATACCTACCCTTTTTACATAACACATTCTTATAGGCAACCCTTTCACTACGATGTTTAGGCTATACAAAAACAAAACAAAACATAAAACTGAGGTATGATCATTATTGTGTATGAAGTGTTTGGAACTTTTGTTTTTGTTTCTATTTGTTTACCACATTATTTTAAACATTTTTTAAATTTGCAAAAAGGAACTACACATTCTTAATGCCTTGTCACAACCATTCAACAAGTTAACCCCTTTGACAGATATACATCTATTCTTTATATTTGTCCTTACCCTTTTTTTAAAACATACCTATTCCCCTAAATTCATACTGGCTCTCTCTAATTTCAAACAACCTCTGAATACAGTTGGGAAGCAAATTATTTTGTGCTTTGTATATTATCTGTGCAGTTTTAAGATCAACTAGATCACAAAAATTTTAAGCATGTAAGTTAATATATAGTGCGTTGGTTGGTTCGTAATAATCCAATCAATTTACAATTCTTATAGCTCGCTTCTGTGGCATGAAAATTGGATTAGTGTTGGTTTTGTATGCGTTTCCCCTCCACACAGTAGGTAATGTATGGAACTATGAGAGAACAATACAGTATATATAGTGAGTTCTGATTCAAGATATCTTTAGTTTTATATAATAGTGCAATGGTTTTAAGACATTTTTGTTTTTACATTATTTATGTATGGTTTCCAACATAATTTATGATCAATTTTAGAAATTGATCATAAATTTGTAGCTAGGCGCTACAAATTGAAAACAAACGACACAAACAGCACCGTTTCATACCGACACAGGCAATATTTTTTTACGGCACAAACCCAGCACAAACGAATGACACCACTTTGGGCCGATTCGGAGCTTGTTGGGGTGGAAGATGATGTCATGGCTAATAATAAAACGCTTCATATCTAAATAAACATAACGGGACTTAACTTAACAAAACAAATACAGCACAAACCAGCACAAACGGAGCGCAAACGAACGGAGACTACTTTGGAGCGATTTGGACAATGATGGGGTGGAAAATGACGTCACTGCTCATAAAATATAATGTGAAATATATCAAAAACCATACCTGCACAAATTATGATTTTTACGGCACAAATCGGCACAAACGCAGCACAAACGAATGACAATATTTTTATTCATGTTCTGATCACATGGGGTGCCAACTTCACGGAGGTGTAGAACCAAGGGTCCACCAGCTCGCCCGCGGCTCATTGTTTTACTCTCGGTGTTGAAATTTGCGTGCGTGAAAGTAGTTTTGTACTCGCGCAGTGAATATCTGCGCGCCCGTGGCTGCTTGTTTTACTCTCGGTGTTGGAATTTTCACGCGTGAAAGTGGTTCAGTGCTCGTGCAGTGAATATCTGCTCGCGCTGATTATTGGCATTAAATACACGCCATATTACACATTCATTTTCAGCTGGTAATAAGTAAACTCTTGATGTCACGAATGAAATTTAAAACTCCTAACACTCTCAGAAAGGATGTATTAATATTCAACACACTTTTTATGTTACCATTTTTTTGTTACTTTCAACAAATTTTGGGTCAAAGTTTTGTGTCCAGTTTTTTGTTACAAATATACAATTAATGTGTTTGAAAGGGAAACCTTTTAACACACTGCGTTGAGAGCAACACAGAATCTGTCGTTCTTAACTAGACATGGAGGTGTGATAAAATATGTTTAACACATCTGTTCTGAAAGTGAAAAATGTACAACTCAATTTATTACTTGTAACAATTATTATAAAATGTAGCCTCATTTACAAGTAACAACAGCCGATGTCAGTAGAAAGAGATGAAATGTCAAAACAGTTCGCCACACTCAACATTATTTTTTCATGAAAAATTAAGACAGGCGTCCAGTCTAGGCTACAATCATAACTTTAGGACTGGGGTAAATGTGATTAATGTAGCGGGTCGAGACTAGCACATTGCTTCATCCTACAGAGAAGATAATTCCTTATAGAACTGTATGCGATTGTAACGTTATTTGCTTTTACCATCGTATTCGAAGCCCAAAACTGCAGGGTTCTCTCCACGAGCTGATTCTTCTCGGCGTCGGGAGGCACGGCAATACGCTCACTGGCCAGGTACTTAAATATAGCGTCACGATACACCTTCCTTCGCTGCAGTAATTCTTCTGCACTCTGAGTGTATGCCAAGATCGTGTTAATTGCCGCTGAAAACAAACAAGGACAAGATCTGATCGCAAATATAATCACATAAAAACAGCAGTTACGCATGCGATCAAACTTTCGAAGATATACTTTTAAAAGTTGTCAAGCGTTCGGACTCACCTTCTGGGTTGTGCACCGTGATCAATTTGTTAGTGACAGTATCACAGAGTGCTTTTAAATCGGAATATGACAGAAAGGCTAGCAATTTCGTGCAATTCCTCCGTTCACGTTCGGACAAGGTAGACATTTTCCAATTTTTGTCAAGAAGCTCCAAAATGATAAAAACCTATTACCACACTTTCCCACGCAGACGTTCTCCCTCTTTCCTTCTGTTTAGCGCGATATTACTGTGCACATCACCGTCCAGAAACAAGCATCTATATATATACATATAGGGCTGGAGAGGGTAGGAGGGGCCAGGTTGTGAAACCTTGGAAGTAATGAGCAACAGCCTCTACTGCGAACGCTTGAGGGCAAAAGCGCTTGCTGACCTTTGAATTCAATGTAGAAATCTAAGTTGATTTGTTCCACAAAAAAAAAAAAAAAAAACTAATCGGTCCATTTTTTGTGATCATAAATTTTATGTGCGGCTGTTTCTGAAACAATGGTTGTTTTGATCCAGAAGTCTTGGGTAAATAGCCTATTTATTAAAATGTCCATATTTTATTACACAATGGATATTGTCATATCTGCTTTTCATATAAAACGTAACGATCGTCAATCGAGTTTCCATATAGCCTACCATCGAGAAAGTTTTTTTTTTTTTTTTTTGCCTTCAAA